>NC_133158.1:185178278-185478278 GCF_040802235.1 Manis javanica
GAAATAGTCAATACAGAAAATAAAAAGTAACTAAATTATGGTTCTAAGTCTTTTATCAAATTTGCTCACAAACCCCAACAGGTGTTCACAGAAAACAGATGAAGCTGTAGCCCAGTCACCATTCACAGGAAACCCAGTTCTCCTCAGACCCACCCTCCAATTATTTTCCCACTGGCTGAGTAAGTCAGATTCTTTGTCCAAAGGATACTCTAACTCCCTACATGCATAATCTCTATAAAATCCATACAGCAACACACACACTGCTTTGGCCATTTTTCTTAAAAGTTGGACATTAACTGAATGCTAACACTCCCAAAGTTTCCTTCAGCTCTTGCAGAGAGTTGAGCACGTGAACTCTGATAAACTGTGACACTGATGGTAGTTGATAAGAATTCCCTTGAGGTTATCTACTCTCCAATATTGTTGTTTGTCACTATTATTGGTACACACAAGTTCTACTTTTTCCTTTCCTTCCTACTAAAACTACAATGACGCTCTGTACCCACATAAATAAACAATATAGAGACATCTGTGAGACAAATGTAATTATGTGTATATGTAAGTACACCCAGAGATCTGCACAGCAATAAAAATGTCAGTGAGGAATTGTGTGTAAAATTGTAGTATTTCCAGAATATCTCGCCGGGCTTTGGTGCATCTGCATATCAACAGGCGTTAAGAGGTGTAAACAAGTAAGCTTTAGTGCATTTGCATCTTTCCTCAGGGGTGAGAAGTTCATCTCCATAACAGTGGGTGATTGCCTGCCTGGGCAACAGAGGGCTTATCTGTACCTGAGAGGTGAGGAGGAGGGCCTGTGCTGTGGCTGCCTGAGCAGGGGAGAGAGATGGGCTGGACTGCAGTTTTGTAAGCAATAAACCGGTTTTAAACTTCGTTTCTTCCTTTGACTGACTGGTTTTTAGATGTATTTTGCCCTGGGATTTCCTTTCCCCGGACTTACAGGAGTATATCCAGAGGATGGAAGTAGGCCTATCTGAAATTATTTTCACCTAAATAATGATATTTTGGTAATTGTGGCACAATCTTGAAGATCATGAAATGGGTACTAACTCCATTATTTGATTTTCCTTGTTTTGATTCATTTGCCCAGTTAAGACAAACATTTTACAAAGTTTGATTAATAAATTACAATTTCATTTAAAAAGATACATTTTTTTAGCTAATATATAAAATATAACTGATATATTCAAATTTTAACAAAGCATCAACATGTCAATTATCATGAACAATCCAGCATATTTTTAACTAAGCATGATCATAAACAGTAAAAGGACTTTGTTAGCTTTTGCATAAAAATCTCATAATTATGAAAGTGGCAATACATTAAATCTATATGCAAATCCTCAGGTATCTTGCTGACGAATATACTAACTTAAGAATATTTTCTTAAGGTGGTTTCTTCTTTTCATCCCATCCTAAAAAATGTAATGGAAAACTAAACATATTACTAATATTGACCTCTGTCTCAAGTTGTTACTATTTATTATCTCATTTAAGCCTCAAACCAATTCCTTGAGGTATGGGCTGTTATTTTTCCTACTTTACTGAAGAAAACATTAAGGCTGAAAGAATAAATGACTTCACTAGTGAAGCTAGTTGGTACTGGGGACAGATGAGCATCAAATATTCTATCTCCAAAACTTTCTCATTTAACAGATATGCCCTACTGCCTTCTCTATGACATTTCCTTTATTTTTTATTAAACTGAGGTTTTTGCCTTGGCCAAAGGTATAACTTGAACATGAGGCTATTGGTACGCATGTGAGTTACTGAAACTCATGTTTATTTCGGTAGTTTATTGCATATCATGAGCCTAAGCATAGAGTTACATGAAAGGAATAAAACAATTTTTCACTTAGGACACATAAAGATTGCCTTCCTCCTGAGCCCTGTGTAAACCTATGGAAGGATTCTCCTTCATGAGTTTGCAAGTGTATGGCCTCTTACATGTGATTTATTAAAATAGGCTGAATGAATTCTGAAAAACAAATGATTTGAAAGCTTTTTATTTGCTTTTATGGGAACATAACAGAGAAGGCAGAAGCAAGCAAAGTAAGTTTATCCTGTTACTTATATGTCAGAAATGCCTCCAAGGTGCTTTGTATTAATGTACTATGAATAATTCTGTCTTAACAACTGAAGTTTAATAAGAGCAAGTAATTCTCTTACATTGAGAAGTTTAATAAGAACAAGTAATTCTCTTATTCACATGGAGAATTTAAAGGATATTCTTTGGTATAAAATTCTAAAAATTGTTTTCAAAATTAAGTAAGAGTGAATGATGTTAAAACTGAGTAATGAAGTAATATATTTATTTTCTTGTGTTGGATCATCTTTTTAAAAACAATTGTCTGGTAATCTTAAATCTACAGTATTTTCATTAGGTGAAATTATTAGAGAAGATTATATCTTTTTAACTTTCATTATCTGGGTTTTATTTGTTTTATATTTATACTTCATACTATAAATAACATTAAAAATTAAAAATAGTTCAGATATAAATAATGTTTAATATTTTTCTATGTTCCCTAAATAATGTAGGTAAAGGCAACCATTTTAAGTGGAATTCTATTCACACATATTCTAAATAAAATTGCTAAAATTAAAGACAATTGGAATTTTTTCAGTAAATACCAGATTAAAATAGCTGCTGGAATAATACAAAGTGCAGCCAAATCATCATTATCAGTATAGAATTACCTCTAATCCACTTTATATACCACAAAGTATATAAACTCAATACATATGTTAAATATATATAGTATTATTTTCATCTATACTTTTTGATGAAGTGGTGGCCATATCAATATAGTCAGAAAAATCCCCAACAGGAGAGGAACTTAGTGTCTAAAGTACTTCATATGTTCAACTTCCCAAACAAAGTAGACTGTGAAATGAGTCTCAATTTCCTGCAATAATTTATCTTCACTTCCCTTCCAGCCACCACTGATGAGAGCTGAGATGCTCCAGCAGTTCTTTCTGGCTGCTGCCAACAGATCATGCAGAGCCAGTTGTACTTATCATCAATTTTATTTATCCCCAGTCAACAGATCATAAGTAATTTCTTCCTAATACCCTAGAATTAAAATGAGGAGAGTATGGAGGTGAGGTAGGAATAGGAACTTTGGGAATGTACACAACTTCTGCATTCTTTTGGGAGTTGTGTGAAGCTAATCCTCACCACTTCCATCTTATGATCAAGTATGTTCCTGTACCTCCCCAGCTACAGTTTGGTATGTACTCTATGTCGTGAAACAGTGTGAAGTCTTGTGGATTTTATCTACTTAGACTGACTTATGGTACACGTATAGAGAATTCACATATCCATGAGGCAGGATAGAGAATGTGCATCACTATTCTTTCTAGGAGAAAACAAGCATCTCTTCTGTTGTCTGCTTAGTGATATCTGATAGTTATATATGAGGCATTATGTCATATGCTTTGTGCTTCAATAAAAAACCACACCTGAAAAAATTTATAATTTTAAACCCACCTTATTAAGTTTACACTAATCCACTTTGATTTTTAAGACTCATTCATCTTTTTCAGACACCAAGTAAGTAAATTAAATGGTGATATTACAGGCATAATCACCTCTAAAGATTTCAAATCTTTGATGTGGTTCTAATACTGTCCCCAGATATAGCACTGCTTTTTCTTACTCTTTAGATATGGAAATTAATTTCTGAGCACATCTCCTTGGTTCTTCAAACCAAAAAAATGCTTTATGCTAAGGATCATGGAACCAATGAATTAATTGTACATTTGCTCCAAATATCTATTCCAACTACATATTCAGAAGTTGGAGTTATCCATTTTATGATTTTGGATCCCAGGTACAGACCAAGAGGCAGACTCAGGCCCCAAGTCCACTTATTAACATATCACAATGTGTACTTGATACTTGATAGCACGGTCCTTCCTCTAGAGCGTGCAGATGTCACTTCCCTCAAAGAGCACACAGTGTTTGTAATTCACATTAGGAGAAAGAGAAGGATTCTACCTATCTATGGTCTTGACCTTTAGTCAGGCTTATAATTACCAGACCTGTAGTGATCCCAGTTTAATGTCATCCACTTTCTTAAAGTCTCATATGATTAGATCATTTTAATTGCCGTTTTTCTCTTCTTCAATTGCCTCTGCCCCCTGAGATTCTTATTACTTTCTTTAAATCAGTAAACCCTGTTCAGTGGTACAACCTCTCACCTATATCATCAGACCCCATATAACAACTACTAAAAGTAGTTCTTTTCATGGTGCTACTCACCTCACCAGTAGTTTTCAAAGTGACTCTTAGGGGCCATGATTGGCTGTGTTTGAATAGGACTCCCATGGTATACCTCCTCCAGCATTTCCAGCTCCTTCAATTTTTCCTCTTACGTAATATAACTTAATTTTTAGCCTCCATCCCTATTGAATTTTACGATAGGTCAGCATGAAGTCCAAGTGTCATTTAACCAAACAAGTGAATACCAAACCATGCAAGAATCCAAAGTTTCTCTAATTGACTATTTTATTCACAAATACGTCCTGATCTAACACTCTCAGAATACATTTCCAATATATTCTTCATATATATATTCTCCATACAGATTAGAAAATAGTTGTGATTTTTTAGAGTTCAAAGTACTTTTAGAGGTGCCAAGTACCCAGTATGCCTGCTATGGGCTCCCATCTTAGAGAGACATCCAACCAGTCTCCCCAACATTAGGAGTCTTGCCTTAAGAAGCAAAAATGAGCTCTTACATTTTCAAAGTACCACTCCAAAAAGGGAATTTGTGAGAAGTTTATCTGAGCATATCATATTTATTAGCCCATAATTTACTAATCGGGAAGTTTACTCCATTAATCTTGGGACAGGTTTTTAAATTCAGCAAATTATACATCTGGGCTTTTTGGCATTCATCTGTATCAGCTGCACTGGCTTCACTTGTCAGGGTGCTATGAAGGCTCACCACAGACCGGGTGGCTCCGACAACAAATGTCTACTTCTACGACTTGTTTTCTCATGAGAACCCTGTTCCTGGTTTGCAGACGGCCACCTGCTCCTTACATTCTCTCGGGGTCTGTCCCTGGTGCACTTCACTGGGTCAGAGAGAAAGAGATCTCCTGGCTCTTCTCTTAAAAGCAGGTAATCCCATCATGAGGGCCCCATCCTCACAAACCCATCTGATCCTGATTTCTTTCCAAAGTCTCCACCTCCAAGTATAATGAATTGGAGATTAGGGCTTCAACATGAATTTTGAGACACAGACTTTCAGTCCCTTAGCCTGTTTTAGAAAAAAATAAAAATAAAAATTAGAGATGTTAAAAGTATTCTCTCTGACTATTTGGACTTTGAGCTTATCATTTTCTTTCTTTATGTGGTCAAATGCAGGGCTCATCCAGGCCACCACATAAACCTGGTATAAAGCCAGTAAGGATCTATTAATGGCTATTAGGTAACTCACAGAAATAACTGGAAGGTTGGCCAGCATCTAAAAGCACTTGGGAAAACTGGTAGCATTATATAACTTAGCTTGGTAGAGACAGGGTGGGAAAGTTTGAAAGTTTTTTCCATTTATATATACAATAGTAATATATGAGTAACCCATTTTTTCCACATCTTCCCTGGAATTTGGGGTTTTCACTATTTTTTTCACCATTCTGATTGGTACATAGTGATATCTTGTTACGGTTTTAGTTTGCATTTGCCTGATGGCTACTGATGTTGAAAATGTTTTCTTGTGCTTATTTACCATTTGTATATCATTTTCAGTGACATATCCATTAAAGAATTTTGCCCATTTCTTAATTGGATTTTTTTAATTGTTGAGTTTTGAGTTTTTATTATAGTCTAGGTACTAGTCCTTTCTGAATATGTGATTTGTATATATTTTTACTCAGTTTGAAGCTTGTCTTTTCATCTTTTTCACATCAGCTTCCAAAAACCATCTTAATTTTGATGAAATTCAGTTAATCAACTTTTCCATTTATGGACCATGCTTCTGACATCAAATGTGAGAGTGCTTTGCATAGGCTTAGATCTCAAAGATTTTCCGTGTTTTTTTTAATAAAGTTTTATACTTTTATATTTAACTTTTAAGTCCAGGATCTCTTTTCAGTTAATTTTTGTTATAAGTTGTGAGATATAGATTGAGGTTTTTGTTTGTTTGTCTTCATTTTGGGTATCTAGTTGCTACAGCACTATTTTTTAAAAAGGTTATTCTTCCTCCCCAACGAACTGCTCACGCAATTTTGCCTTTTTTTCAAATCTCAGTTGAGCATATCTGTTTGGATATATTTCCAAGTACTCTATTATGTTCCCTGGATCTGCTTCGACCCTTCTAAAAATAGTCTTTATAACCCTATTTATATTTTAAGTGTTGGTAGTATCAGTTACAGTAATTTCTCCCACTATTTTTTTTTTTTTTTTGGTCAAGACTAAGATGATTATATAGTTAGTCTATGTTAAGCTTGTCTATGTTCCTAACACTCCTTGTTAGGACACTGATAGGAATTTTATTAAACCTGTAGATCAGTTTGACAACTTAATTATTTTGAGTCTTCCAGTCCATGAACATTGTACGTTTCTCCATTCATTTAGATCTTTGATTTATTTCATCAGTTTTTTTTGTAATTATCAGTATACAGATCCTGTATGTGTTGTTAAGGGCATAACTAAGTATTTCATTTATTTGGCACAATTGTTAATTATGTTTCTAGTTTTAGTTTCTCTATATCCATTATTAATATAAAGATGTGATTGATTTTTTTTGTTTTGATCTTGTATCCTGCAACCTGCTGAACTCAATTTTCTTAGTCTCCCTTCTACTTTTTTTTCTGGTAGATTCCTTGTTTTGCTGTACACAGATATTCATATCATGTGAATATATAGTTTTATTTATTCTTTTCCAAGTATTTGTTTTAGTATTTTTATTGCCCATATCAGTGGCTAAACCTTTCACAACTATGTTTAATATGAGTTGAAAGAGCACCAATCTTTGCCTGTTCCCAACTTAGTGGGGGGACTTATTCAGTCTTCCTCCATTAAAAATGACACAAGTTATAGTGTAGATGCTATTGATCAGGTTGCTGTAATTCATCTCTATTCCTAAACTGTTGAATTTGTTTTTGTTTTTGTTTTTTTTAATTGTGAATGAGTATTGGATTTTGTCAAATGCTTTCCTCTGTCAATTTACATTATCATATGGTTTCATCTTCATCTTATTGATGTGGTTTACTGCACTGTTTGATTTTAGCATGTTGAACCAGCTTTGCATGTCTGGAATAAATTTCACTTAATCATTGTATATGTTGCTGGATTTGGTTTGGTAGTGTTTTGTTGATGACTTTTATATCTCTATGAGATATTGATCTATAGCTTTCTTTTCCTATGAGGCCTTTGTCTGGCTCAGGTATTCAGAGTAATTCTGATCTCATATAATGAGTTGTTAAGGATTTTTTTCTTATTTACACAATTTTCTAGAAGATTGTGCATAACTGTTAATTCTTTTACACATATATGGTAGAATTTTTTCAGTGGAACCATCTGAAACTTTAGATTTATTATTATGGAATTTTAAAATTAGAAATTCAACTTATTTGATGATAATAGGGATATTGAGATTATCTGTCTTAATGTATTTGAACTTTAGTAGTTGGTGGCTTTCACAGGAGAATTGCTTATTGAAATCAGAGCTTTTCAAAAGAAAGAAAAATTGAATGAATAAAAATTACAAATTATGCATATACAGTTTTAATATTTTTCTGGTTATAATTAAATGTTACCTTAGGATTTCCATTTTCATAACTAATTAACTAGATAAGTCAAACCACTTCTTTAACTGAAGACAAGTAGAAACACTAATTTATTTTAAATAAATTAATTAAATATTTAAATATTTTAAAATCTTCCCCTTGTGATATGAAAATTAAGAATTACACAGAAAATAATGGGAAAAAGACCACATGTTATACCAGCCTATATTGTTTGGAAAAAAGAAAAGTGCTTCAGTAAATGTTACAAATAGACCTATTCTTATTACATAAATGACTGAAAGTAAAATAAATGAGTATTAAGTAAATAGAAAATATTTAAAAATCAAAATATATAGAGAAGTGAAGCACACCAAATCCAACATATCTGGACATTTTCTAAAATCATATAAATAAACAAAAGGAAAAGTAATTTAAACCACACAAACTCATGCCTGAAAGATAATCAGGACAAAAATAATGACACAAATGTTAACTGACATGTAATTGGAGCATTAACCTCCAAAATAAGCAGAGCCTCTCTGGAGTTCATATTAGTGTGGAGAGTCAGGCATTGACTATCAAAAAAGAATCAAGGGAATCAAAGGCCTCACTGGGACAGGACAAAATTAATTGCCTTGGAAAAGGCAGTTCCACTGTGAGTGGGAAAATTTTTAAAAGAAATAAGAGATGGTGGATCAGCAAGTGAGCATCTGGGTATTACACTAAAACAGATTGGAAATTGCCCACGGCCAGATGTGACAGTCCCAGAAAGGCATTATTCCAGGAAAGCATGCGGAATGGGGGGAAGTCAGTAATGAACATTTTGGGTCCTGAAGAAGCTAGAGAAAGTACAGATTCAGAAATCACCACTTTTTTAAAAAATAAAACCACCTTATCTTAATGAAACCTCGTTGCATTATATCAACAAAATGCCTGAGTGGAAGATCCTAGAAAGTAACATAAGCCCCTCAAGGTTTGTCAAATTGAGACATATTTGTTATTGTTAGAAAAATTCAAATTGCTGTATAATGAACAGAAATACCAGAAACCCCCCAAAAACTACTATAAGAATAAAACAGACTAAATCAACAAAAAGGACAAAAACCACATGATCATCTCCATAGATGCTGAAAAAGCATTTGACAGAATTCAACATCCAATCATGATAAAAACTCTCAAAGAAATGGGTATAGAGCACAAGGACCTCAACATAACAAAGGCAATATATGACAAACCCACAGCCAACATTATACTTACCAGTGAAAAGCAAAGGTTTTCCTCTAAGATTGGGAACAAGACAAGGATGCCCACTCTCTCCACTTTTATTCAACATAGTACTGGAGGTCCTAACCACAGCAAGCAGACAGCACAAAGAAATAAAAGGCATTCAGATTGGCAAGGAAGAAGTTAAACTGTCCCTGCCTGCAGATGACATGATATTGTACATAAAAAACCCTAAAGAATCCACTCTGAACTACTAGACCTAATATCTGAATTCAGCAAAGTTGCAGGATACACAATTAATATGCAGAAATCTGTTGCATTTCGGTACACTAATGATGAACTAGCAGAAAGAGAATTCATGAAAACAATTCCATTCACAATTGCATCAAAAAGAATAAAATACCTAGGAATAAACCTAACCAAGGAAGTGAAAGACCCATACTCTGAAAACTACAAGACACTCATAAAAGAAATTAAAGAAGATATGCCAATAAATGGAAACACATCCCATGCTCATGGATAGGAAGAATTAATATAGTCAAAATGGCCATCCTGCCTAAAGCAATCTATAGATTCAGTAAAAACCTTATCAAAATACCAAGAGCATTCTTCAACACACAAAAGCAAATAGTTCTAAAATTCATATGGAACCACAAAAGACCCAAATAGCCAAAGAAATCCTGAGAAGGAAGAATAAAGCTGGGGAGATTATGCTCCCCAACTTCAAGCTCTACTGCAAAGCCATGGTAATCAAGACAATTTGGTACTGGCACAAGAACAGAGCCATAGACCAATGGAACAGAATAGAGAGACCAGATATAAACCCAAGCATATATGGTCAATTAATATTTGATACAGTAGCCATGGATATACAATGGGGAAACGACAGCATCTTCTACAACTGGTATTGGCTGGCAAAAGTGGACAGCTACATGCAAGAGAATGAAACTGGGTTATTATCTAACCCCATACACAAAAGTATACTCAAAATGGATCAAAGACCTGAATGTAAGTCATAAAACCATAAAACTCTTAGAAGAAAACAGGAAAAAAATCTGAATATAGACATGAGCAACTTTTTCCTGAATGCATCTCCTCAGACAAGGGAAACAAAATAAAAAATGAACAAATGGGACTATATCATACTAAAAAGCTTCTGTACAGCAAAGGACCCCATCAGCAGAACAAAAAGGCATCCTACAGTATGGGAGAATATATTTGTAAGTAACATATCTGACAAGGGGTTAACATTCAAAATGTATAAAGAAGTCGCATGCCTCAACACCCAAAAACCTAAGAACCCTATTAAAAAATGGGTGGAGGATATGAACAGACACTTCTTCAAGGAAGAAATTCAGATGGCCAACAGGCACATGAAAAGATGCTCTACATCGCTAATTATCAGGGAATGCAAACTAAAGCCACAATGGGTATCACCTCATACCAGTTAGGATGGCCAACATAGTAAAGAATGGGAACAACAAATGCTGGCAAGGATGCGTAGAAAGGGAAATCATCCTACATTGCTGCTTGGAATGTAAATTAGTTCAACAATAAGGGAAAGCAGTGTGGGTGCCTCAAAAAACTAAAAATAGAAATACCATTTGACCCAGGAATTCTACTTCTGGGAATTTGCACCAAGAATGTAGGATCCCAGTTTGAAAAAGACATATGCACCCCTATGTTTATCACAGCACTATTTATAATAGCCAGAAAATGGAAGCAACCTAAGTGTCCATCAGTAGATGAATAGATAAAGAAGATGTGGTACATGTACACAATGGAATATTATTCAGCCATAAGAAGAAAACAAATCCTACCATTTGCAACAAAATAGATCGAGCTAGAGGTGATTATGCTCAGTAAAATAAGCCAGGTGGAGAAAGACAAGTACCAAATGATTTCACTCATCTGTAGAGCATAAGAACAAAGCAAAAACTGAGGGAACAAAAGAGCAGCAGAATCACAGAACCCAAGAACAGACTAACAGTTACCAAAGGGAAAGGGACTGGGGAGTGTGGTGGGAAGGGAGGGAGAAGGGGAATAAGGGGCATTATGATTAGCACACATAATGTAGGGGTGGGGAATGGGGAATGCATTACAGCACAGAGAAGACAAGTAGTGACTCTATAGCATCTTACTACACTGATGGACAGTGACTGTTATGGGATATGTAGTGGGGACTTCATATTGGGAGTAATCTAGTAACCACAATGTTGCTCATGTGATTTTATATTAATGATACCAAAACAAAATTTAAAAAAAAAGAAAACAGAACCAAAATGTTATATCTCATTAAAATGCTTCTGATAAATCAAGCAAAAAACAAAGAAAAATCATAACTTAGTCTACTCAATATGAAGTAAATAACATTCAGCTACTTTTATATAAATTAACTCTTTAAGTAAAACAAAAATCAGTATAACAATGGACAGAAAAAGAATTCAAATTATTGACAGGATTCTGTGAATAATGATAAGTTAAAGTCATTACATCTTATAAATTAAATGGTGATTATATTAGGATGTTCTAAGGAGAATAAATCTACCCTAGTACATAGTATGAGATAGTAAGAAGTAAAAACAGGAAAGAAAACAAAACTAATATGAAGGAAGTGAAAGGACCAGAAGATATAAAGAAAGACAAGAGGTTAATTCTGACATACACATAAAATTGGAATCTCAGAAAAATACAATACATGAAAGAGAATTAATATTTTAAATTATGATTCAGGAAAATTTCTTAAAATACTTGAAACTGCTAATTGAACAGACCTAATGTATACTCAGAGAAACTGACAGAAAAAAATCAACTCTGTGACCTTCTAGGAAATTCTTAGACTTTAAAGAAATGAAGAAAAATATCAATGGGGCCTCCATGCAAAAAAAGTAAAAATTACTTATTGAGGGAAAAAAACATCAATGCTTGCTAGAATAGGGCATCTGGAAAATAATGGAAAAAAGTAAGAATAGTGGATTATGGTTCAGTAAATTCAAGGGCAGGAAGTGCAAGTCAATGATTCCATACCTAGGCTGTAAAGGCTGTAGAAAAACAGTTTATACATTCAAAAACTCTTGCAATAATGTAAACTTGTAACTTCCTTGAGCAATACACAACAAAGGATGGATTCATCTAACCGAAAAGTGCTTAGGTAAATGTTAATGAAAGAGCTGTCAGTGCCAAATGAACATATTTAATTAGAATCTAAAACAAAAACAAAGATGTGATAAAGATGGGGAAAAATGTGCAAATGTCATATAATATGGCAAAAGGTAGGAATAGAAGAAAAAGAGGAAATAAGCAAGTATGAAAACTTTATTGTTAATAGGGGAAAATCCATTCAAACAGTAGTTTAGCTAAGGAGAACAAAAAGGGTTAATACGTGAATGTTAAATCACATATTTTAAAGCCAAAAACAAGTTAGTAGAAGCCTAACTACCCCTTTAGGAATGAAGGATGCTATGAAATATGTTTGATAAGATAATAACTCTTAGAACAATAAAACTTTTCATTGTTTCAGAATAAATATCCTTCCAAAAAGCAAAATAAACTACCCAGAGGAAAAAAGCACACACCTCTCTTTGTCTCTCTAATACACATACACACACACACACACACACACACACACACACACACATTAAATATAAAGTAATGGACATAGTATGTAGAACATAAAACAACATGGCAGTTCTGAATATGATCATCTTATCAATAACTATAAAACTACAGATGGATTTTAAAAACTGCTGAAAGGAAAAGCTGGTGAGAGCTAATAAAAGCTTAATGAAAGATTTTCTTCCAGAGCAAAATGCAGTGCTATGTTGTAAAACATGGGGAACACCTATTGATAAAATGTGGTTCAGATACGACAGAGACGGAGAGGGAATGAGAGAGAGAAGAGCGCTCGAGGATGTGAAAGCGAGCAGTGAAATATCTGCAGCAAATGGAGCTTCTCGGCAAGCAGGTCGGCAGTCTTAGAAAACGCAGTAGGATTCAGGCCATGGTACATAAGGTACATGAAGGAGCTTCTTCACGATGCAAAATGATACAATCAGCAATTGTACAAAATGATACAAAGGGGAAACCAACCACAAAACGCTAAAGGTATAACCGGTACCAAGGACCAAGGTGATGGTCTTTTTTGTCCTGAAGGATATATGAGGAAAAAACACATGAAAGTTTTACTCTTCTTTCAAGTTTGTATTAAAATAGCTCAGGTGGGTAAATAAATAAGTAAACATATAGGAGAACTAATAATCTCAAGAAGATGGATAATATGGAGAAATATCAAATATTTTACTCTGATAATGAAGAAAATTGCTGTATGTCAAGAGCGAATGGAGCATATATAAAGTGTACCAAAATATTACAAACAGAAGGCAAATAAGTTTAAGATAATAAAAATATTATAAACAATACTCTTCAATCAGGATTTAATAAGACAGGAAATCAAAATCAAAATTTAAAAGATCCTTACCTGGAATTTGCCTATTTTTGTCAGGTCAGGTTTATCAGGATGCTATGGTCTGAATGACTATGTCCCCCTGAAATCCATGTGTGGAAACCGAGCACCCAGGGTGATGGACTGATCAGATCATGAGAGTACCTACTCTCAGGGGTGGGATTCATTCTTACACACGTGGACCTTGGGAGATCTTTTGCCCTTCTGCCACATGAGGACACAACAGACTAGGAAGTGGGCCCTTGTCAGGTACTAAATCTGCCAGTACTTCTATTGGACTTCTCCCCCCAAGAACAGTGAGGTATAAATTGATTGTTTATAATCTAGCCAGTCTATAACAGCCCAAATAGACTAAGACATGTAGTATAATTACCAGTAAAATTCACTTTTTTTAGGTGTACATTTCTGTTAAATTTTTAATTTTGATAAAGTGCAATTTATCAATTTTTCTTTTTGATTCATATGCTTTTTATACTACAGAAGATCTTTTTGCCTAACCAAAAAGTGCAAAAATATTCTTTAGTGGTTCTTTTTTTATAGTTGTAGGTTTTATATTTAGGTCTACGATATTAATTTTTGGAGTCATGTAAAATAGGGTTAGAGTTTCATTATTTTTTATATCTGTATCTACATGTTTCAGGAGTATTCTTAGAAATTCATTCTTTTATCCATTGAATTTTATGGGCACATTTATGAAAAATCAACCACATATGTGTGGGTCTATTTCTGGAATTCATCTCTACTTAGTTCCTTGTTTAGTTTAGTTCTGTCACATTTTATTCTAAGCATCAAAGCAAATCCAGGTGGCATCTAACACCCTGCCTAGAAATCCCCTGAAGGTGGCTCACTCAGCTCAGTAAGTATGTAGTCTACTTTCCACAACAGTGCAGATGATATTGTTCCTAAAATTGTTAGTACATAATAAAGATACCCCTTCCTCTGGTTTCCAGTAAGATTTTGCATATTTCCTATAAGCCTCATTTGCAATCTTCTGAATGTTTGTAAAATTTTATGGTTCCTTCAAGGCTCTTGATGCTTGCATGAGCACTTTCATCCCTTCAGCTTCCCAATCTAAGCCAGCATTTTAAGGCTTTTGTTATGCTACCATAACACTTACTCCCAGCACCAAAATAGATATACATTATCTATAGCTATGAAAACAATTGCCTCAAAACATGGATTTTCTAAGATTTCTGTAGATCAAATTTCAGAAGCTTACCTGAATGACTTTGACTTGAGAACTCATATCTGGCTGTAGCTAAGATGCTGATGAAGTTTGCAGGGTCTGAAGGACTGACTGGGACTAGAGACTCCCCTTCCAAGCTCACTCACATAGCACTTGGCCAGAAACATCAGTTTCTTGCTGGTCCTCTCTGGTCAGGCCTCTCAGTGGGGATGATTGGTTGACCTCGTGACGTGATAGCCGGGTTTCCACAGGCTATTTCAAGAGTGCAAAAGGAGGAGGCTACAATATCTTTCATGACTTAGTCTCCAAAGTGACACACTATTAACTTCTGCCCTATGATACTCATTAGAAGACACTGAGTCAGTACCACACCGAAGAGAAGGGGAGTTAAGCTCCACCTATTGATGAGAGTCAAAGAATTTATGCACATATTTTAAAACAACCACAAGGTGAAACATAGAATTTTTTCATGTATTAGGGACAAATTGTGTGCCATGGTAGGATGTTGGAGTTACATCTGGATTTAGTGATATGACCCTACCGACAAGAGTTTACTTAGGTGGGAGGTGCCATATTGATACACGGAATTGGAAACTAGATAGAATTTTCTGTAGGTGATTATAATGGACATTAAATAAGAAACATTATTTATTTTAGTTCAAATCCTTAAAAGGATTGCAAATCCCTCAGATCATTTTGGCTTGCTTGTTTTGGGGACTATTCAGTTTATGGTGGAGAGAAACACAAATTTTCTCTTTTCTGTCTTAGATTTCTCTTAAGCTCAAATGCATCACTGAATAAAAGATAAACACATAGAATAAAAGTAAAACACACAGAAAATAATAGTTAAGAACCAAAATCTGTTGAAATAAATAATGTGTATTCTGATATGATCTAATCATTCACTTCTCCCAGAAGTTTCATATGAACAGTGAAATAACTAAAATTATTATGGCTTGAGCAAAAATAGTACAGTGACTATTCGTCCACAGAGATAATAATACTGATGACAATAGTAGAGATAATCTAATATATTGAGCTGAACACTCATGTGTTAGATACTCTGATAAGCAATTTATATGCATTGCCTCATTTAATTATCCCCAAATCACATGAGATTGATGCAACAAGGAAGTGATTATTTTCCTTAAGAGAATTACTTTCTGGGCTATGTTATTATACAGTGATATGAATCCATCTTCTCTTAAGTTTGCATGAGCACAGGATTTTCTGATTTATTTTCTATTTGCTTGTTAATGTTTAACTAATTTTAGCTCTGCTGATTATGTTGATTTAATAATAAACATCTAGCTTATGTATTCATTGAGTGTGCTTTAAAAAATGTAATTTACACAATTTTAGGCAGTTAAAAATAAAACATTTATGAAATATTTTTATACAATGACACAGGAGTAATTTTACTTTTCTAGTGTGTGAACTGTATTGTGTTAAACCATCTTTCTTAATTCAAATATAGTTTTTCTTGATTTTTTCATAGCAATGAGAGTGCCATTTATAAAAAGACTAATCTTCCTTCATTAAATAGTATATATGAAAAATTTTATGAACTTCAAAATATTATTCAAATATAAAACACTGTCAAGGTATTATTCTAGTACTGCTGTGACATATCTGAGGAAGTATTTTTTTCAATATTTTTCTTATGATTGGAAAATATATGCTAATTATAGACCACAGAAAACATAAAAAAGGGAGTCAACAAGAAACTACCTAGAAATTACCAAGGTTAACAATCTTGTTTCTGATTATATTCATAAATATGTACAAATATTTTTACATATACACAGTTTTTGAAAAATGAAATCATATTACATAACTTTATATCATTTAAGGTTTTTATTCAAACTATTTCCCTGTACCATCAAATACTCTTTTAAAACATCATTTTTAAAACTGCACAGTATTTTTGAATATATACTAGATTTTACTTAATTATTTCCCTATTGTGGAAATTAAAATTGGTGAAAACTGATTATTTTAAACACACTGGGAATATATTTTAAAACAATTCAAGTTGTTGGTATATGAGTGCAGTGGGATGTCTTCTTAATATATTCCTCAAGAGAATTCATCAGCCTTCTTTATGATTGGCCTTTTAGTTCCCCAAGGTTCTATTTTTCAATTGGAAATGTTTTAATACCTACCAAGCAATTATAATAGTGCTATCATAATACCTAAGGCATTTAATCACATGAGACTACCCTCTTTGCCCAACTTTATCTGTGTTATCTTGGTGAGAAAAAAAGTACTTATTCTCAGCATGGCTGCAGTAAAAGCAGTGAAAAAGATAATATAGAAGATCAAGTAGAACGGGCTTAGAAATTACCCCTGGATTTAGGGGCTGGTTCTACTCCCTGCTGAGCACTTAGTGTTGTGGCCTGGATACAGTTGCTTACATTCTCTAGACCTCTGACTCCTTGTCTGGTCATTTATTTCAAATAGTAATTTTCACTCTGAAAATTTTAATTTATCCTTAGAGAGAATAAATGCCTCAATTGATGTAATCTTGTTTCTAAGTTATATATAGGAAAACAGGAAAAAATTACACAAATTAATTCCATATACTTGGCTAAGTTTACCACTGGCTTCTTATAATTAAGAGTCTGAGTTACGTTAGATGATTTACTGTTATATGTGGTTAGAGTTCAGAGAATTTTTCTAATGTTGTTTCTTTACAATTAACTATCTCATTCCAGCACTAAATTCAGCACATTTTTGCAAAATATACAATAAATATTCATGTTAAGTTATTTTTCATATGAACATAAGAATTACATTTTTATCTCTAAAATAGTACATTTTGAAGGGCCCCCACCAGTAAGATGGCAAACTTCTGGCTTCTCTTCGGGGTCCTCAGTTCCCGCCGGTGCCACCTGAAGCCCAATCACCTCTCGCTCCCCTCCCAATCCCAGCACCTAGCCAACAGCCACCAGCCCCGTAGAAGTGACACCTCAATCAATTCATGCCCCTTCCTATATAACCCAGCACCTTTCCCTAATAAAGCGGAACTCTCCGGTGAATTGCTGCTGTGTGTCGCTCCTTTCCTTTCATTGGTGCCGAAACCCGGGAGACGGGACACCCCAACTGGGCCCCATCTTCCCCCCGACACCAGCAGCAGCTTGCCCTCATCCTCTTTTTCCGACACTGGCTCATAACACTCACCACTCCTCTCTGGCCTTTAGTTAAGTTTTTCCCCCGGAGTGGGCCACTCTTCCCCAAGCTATCGCAGTGCCATTGACCGTGATCGTCCGGCAAGGCCCTGACGCTCGGGGATGAGGAGGGAACTCTCCCCACTTAAGGCCTTCACGGCTGCGGCGGACCCTCAGGCCCCTCCTCCAACAGCCATAAATGCCCGCCTCAAGCCTTTACGGCTGCAGCGGAAGCTCAGGCCCCTCCTCCAACAGTCATAAACACATTCACCGTCCCTTCCATCAGTGCTGAAACTTTTTAAGCAAAATTTCCCCAGGGTGGGCCACTCTTCTCCGAGCTATCACAGCGCCATTGACCGTGATCGTCCAGCAAGGCCCTGATGCTCAGGGATGAGGAGGGAACTCTCCCCGCCTCAGGCCTTCACGGCTGCGGCGGACCCTCAGGCCCCTCCTCCAACAGCCATAAATCCCCGCCTCAGGCCTTCATGCTGCAGCAGGCCCTCAGGCCCCCCCTCCAACAGCCATAAACGAGGTGACTCCTTTGCGGATGAGAATGCTCCCTTTCCCCCCACCTCCTCCTTCTGCTCCATCCGCCGAAAACTCCTAGCGCTAGGTACCTCGAGACTCCGGCACTCTGCCTTCTTAGGGAAGTCTGGGTGACGACCCACACTTCCTAAGAAATTCCGACTTGTATACGAGTTTCCGCAGACCACCAAGGATCATCGGGGATGCCCTTTGTCTCCTTGCGGTCTGCTTCCAGTCCGAGGATCTCCGTTCGTCTTCCCCTGTTTGTCTCCTTCTCTGTCCTTCAGCCATGGGAGCCTTCTCATCCCTCCCTGAAAGTTCACCTCTTGAATGCCTGCTTAAGCATCTGGCTACCCTCTCCCTGACGCCTTATATAGAACCAAAACTTCTCCGTAAATATTTCTCCCAAGATTGGCCAACATACCTCCTAGACAATAACAACCAATGGCCCGCAGGGGGATCTCTTGATCCTAACATCAATCGCGATCTTTTTAACTACTGCCAGTGCCTGAAAAAATGGAAGGAGATTCCCTATATCAAACCTTTCAGCCTTCTCCTCCCCCCCGCCCCCTCCCAAGTTCTCCTAGCCTGCAAGCCGCAGCCCCCGCAGAAGCCTCCCATTCACTCCTTTCCCCTTCTTCTCCTACAACAGCCCTTCTCCCTTCCTCCCCCCCCATCTCCTCCCCCATCTCACCTCCTCTGCCTTCATCCCCCGCAGATTAAGCCTGAGCCTTTCAGCCCCCCCTTTAACTAGATCCCAGAGGCCTCCTCCGTCTTTGCCCTCATCACCTGTTTCTCCCCTGTTAAGGACCGCCTTTGTCTTCTCACATGTTTGTAGAGAGAATGGGAAAGCACCTTCCCCCATGTCTGAATGCAGCATGGGAAAGCACAAGCTAAAGAACAACCGGTGCAGTCCTTGGAAGTTCTCTGTCCACAAAAACATATCTTGTCCTCGAAGATGAGCCAAGACTCCTCACTCTGAAAATAGGGAGACCTTGAAGATGTGTAGAAACACCGCCCCTGCTTCTAGCTATGCCCTTCCCCCACTTGCCGATATGGCAGGAATGGAGAACAAAGAACATTCTGTTTATGCATTTCATAAGCAATTAACTGGAGCCCTGCTGTAGCTCAGTTAGTAGAGCATGGGACTCTTAACCTCAGAGTCATGAGTTCAAGCCCAACTAAAGCAGCAGAGGCAAGCAGCTGAGCTGCAGGCTGGCAACATGTGGGTCTGATTCTATCTTTATTTTCTTTGCCCCCCTTCTGCACTTCAGGACCTGCTTGAATAGGCGCAGCTAGACCACGTCACTCCCCCACAGACTGAGCCAGAATCCTTCAGTCCCCTTCAGACTTGGTCCTGAGAGCCTGCCAAAATTATCGCCCCCCTCCTGGAGGTAGCAGGATCCAAAGGCATTTAGCAGATTTAGCCCAACTAGAGAAATGCCTAAGTTCCTTTTACACTGATCCCACACCATACATCAGGGAGTTTCAATGGACCCTCCAGTCTTACAGCCTCATGCATCATGACATTTTCATGCTCCTGGCCAATACTTTCCTCCCTGAAGAGCGTAGACGAGTTTGGGACTTCGCCCAAATGCACGCTACCAAAACCCACAGGACAGACCCCACCTATCCCCCTGGCCCCACTGCTGTCCCAGAACAAGACCCACACTGGGATTATAACACCACCGTAGGCCTCCGCTCTCGAAATATTTTTGCCTCCTGCTTAATAGCAGGTCTGAAAAAGGCAGCTCGTGAAGTAGTCAATTTTCAAAAGCTCCAAGACATAATTCAAAAGAGAGATGAAATGCCCTCCGAGGTCTTAGACAGACTCACTCAAGCCCTATTACAGTAAACCAACCTAGACCCAGAAACACCTGAAGGAAGACATGTCCTTATGACATACTTCCTAGCTCAAAGTTACCCCGACATTAAAGCTAAACTCAGAAAGTTAGAACAGGGCTCCACTACCCACAGACTGAGATCCTAACAGTGGCCTTTAAAGTCTTCCATAACCGGGAGGAGGAGAAAGAACGCTGTAAACAAAAGGCTGATCAGGCCAATTTCCAGATGTTGGCCCAGCTGATAAAACCACAACCTGGGCGCCCCTCTACAAACAAGCCCCCCCAGGAGCTTGTTTCAAGTGCAGAAAAGAGGGACATTGGTCAAGGGCGTGCCCCGCCCCCAGATCTCCTACCACCCCATGCCCCAGATGCCACAAAAAGGGCCACTGGGGGTCTGATTGCCCAACCACCCGAAGGGGAGGCTGGACGAACATCCCCCATCCTAAGCCCGCCGTAGTGGGGCTGGCAGAAGAAGATTGATGGAGCCCGGGGGCCTCTTGCCCGACCATTTCCATCACCAAACAGGAGCCCAGGGTTACTTTAACAGTAGATGGTCGCCCCATCTCCTTCCTCCTAGATACAAGAGCCACCTTCTCAGTCTTGCAAGAATACCGGGGCCCTACCATGCCAGCCATTACTCCTATAGTCAGGGTAGGAGGTAAAAGATTTTCCCATTAAAACCTCCCCCTTTTATGCACAATCCTAGACAATCTCATACCTTTCTCCCACTCCTTCCTAGTTATGCCCCAGTGTCCCATCCCTTTACTAGGACGAGACATCCTTTCCCTCTTCCACGTTTCCATAACTATATCCACTCCCACAGCCCCCAGTACTCCCTTTCTGATAGCCCTCATAGCTGACGACCCCCCTCTACCCAATGAAAGCTCCGGTTCTGCCCTCATACACCCTGTAAATCCCAAAGTTTGGGACATTACAAGCCCCTCCATGGCCCTATGTCCCCCTGCCTCTATCAAATTATGTGACCCCTCTCAGTATATCTGTCAGGCCCAATACCCCCTAACCACTTCAGCCCTCATAAGCCTCCAACCCATCATTCAAGATCTCTTAAACAAAAATTACCTCAGACCCACTCACTCCCCATTTAATACCCCCATATTGGCTGTTAAAAAAACCAACGGATCTTTCTGCCTTGTTCAAGACTTTCGCCTCATCAACATAGCCATTGTCCCTATCCATCCCTTAGTTCCAAATCCATACAGCCTCAGCATCCCACTTCTCAGTCCTAGATCTCAAGGACCCATTTTTCTATCCCTCTAGACCCCTGCTCCCAAGATTTTTTCATCTTCACCTGGACGGACCCATACACAAGACATTCTGAACAACTCACTTGGACAGTTTTGCCAAAAAGCTTCCGAGATAGTCCCCATATTTTTAGACAGGTCCTAGCTCAGGACCTGAAACAGTTTCATCATGATCACTCCAAGTCCACCTTATTATAATACATAGACAATCTTCTACTCTGCAGTCTCTCGTGGGAACAGTCTCAACTTGACACTGCCTCCCTACTTAACCTTCTAGCTTCCAGAAGTTACCAGGTATCCCCCGTCAAAGCTCAAATCTCTTCCCCTTCTGTCACTTACCTCAGATTCCTTCTATCTCAACAAAGAAAGTCCATTACCTTAGACAGAAAATAGCTCCTCTCTGACCTGCCCATTCCCAAAACCAAGACAGAAATCCTTTCCTTTCTAGGCCTGGCTGGGTATTTTAGAGCGGAGATCCTTAACTTCTCCCTGCTCCCTGTTGGCAAGACCCCTATATGACCTCAGCAAGAGCCCCCCCCCTAAAAAACCATTATCCTCCTCACCCCGACACTCCTTCATTAAGCTCCATCAAGCCCTTGTGGAAGCCCCAGCTCTCCATCTTCCTGATTTGTCGAAGCCCTTCTCATTATACATTCATGAGAGATCCAGTCAAGCTCGAGGAGTCCTAAGCCAAAATTATGGCCCATCCTTTGCCCCAGTAGCTTATCTCTCCAAGCAATTAGACCCCACAGTTTGGGGATGGGCCCCCTGCCTACAAGCATTAGCGCTAGACAGCTTTTGCAGAAAGAAGCTCATAAACTGACATTCAGGGCGCCCCTTACCATTCTGTCCCCACATCACCTAAAAGATCTCTTAACCTACAAAAGTTTATAGACTCTCCCTCCCTCCAGACTCCTGACCTTACTGTCCTCTTTCCTCCAAAATCCCGTTCACTCCCTTTGACATCCATACCCAAATCATGACTTTTTCCTCCTTTACTGCTCTCTCACTTTTTTTCCTCATTCCTATTGTCTTACCCGCCAGCCCAGACTCCTTTGTATGGCGACTCAAAGTCAGACAGACTTACACACAGCATCAAACAAAAGTTACTGCCCTCATTGCCACACCAGACTGCCCTCTGAAAAGCTGCTCTGAGCCTTTATACCTCCACTTTCCTCCCTCCACTGAAGTGTTCTCTAGCAGCTACCTTTATTCTCCCTACCTCTGCTTCTTCTATGACCAAAAACAAGCCTATTGCAGGCGATGGCCAGACACCTACAGGAGATGTCCCTACTGGTCTTGCGCCATTCACTACATGAGTAACTTCCAGTACCCACAGTATTACTCCTCCAACCGTTTCATGAAATATCCCAACGGCTCATTCTCCTTATCAATCCCAGATCCCTGGGACTCTCGATGAGCTGCCAGAGTCACAGCCTCAGTTTACTATGGGGGGTTCCTCGACCCCCCACAGTACCCTTCATATCTCTCAAAAGTATGTTCCCTCTCATTCTCAGATCTCCCAAGTTGCGTCAGATAGCAGACATTCTGAAAAAGTCATTATCCAAACTCTTGACGGCGCCTCTTCATCTTCTTATCCCTGCCCCTCTTCTCATTTCTCCTACTCTTCGTTACAGCTCATTCAGGACACCACCATCTTTCTCAACCACACCCTTAACACCACCAATTGTTTCTTATGTGCATCATTACAGCGCCCACTGCTGGCCGCCGTGCCCCTTAATATTTCCAACTACTCCTTCCATGCAGAAAGAAAACCCCTCTGCCCCCTGGCAGACATACCCCTATGAGAACCAGAATACGCAGATAATCTCACCATCCACCACTGTGTAGGCCCAACTCCACCCCCCTCCAGTGCACTTCACTGCCTCTCTATCTACACCCCTACCTCCGGCTCTAAGACTTTTACGCAACCGGGACACTTCTTTTGGTGTAATGGCAGTCTTTTCAATTCACTGCCTCTCAACTCCAATACACCCTGCATTCTCATCACCCTAATCCCACAGCTTACACTTAAGAGCATGGCAGAATTTCTTGAGCTCCAACCTCCCTTGCCCTCGCGCACAAAAAAAGCTGCTTTCCTTCCCATCATGGTCAGTAGCTCTTTGATCACCTCAGCCATTGGGGCAGGGTTTTCGGGAGAAGCCTTAGGTCACTCTCTATGGGCAGTTAGAGATCTCAACGGCAAACTTGAGGGAGCCCTGACATCCACTGCCGATTCCCTAGCCTCTCTCCAAAGACAGGTCACTTCGCTAGCTAAAGTCACCCTTCAAAACCGACGGGCCCTAGATCTGCTTACAGCCAAGAAGGGCGGCACCTGCATCTTCCTCTGGGAAGAGTGCTGCTATTACATCAATGAATCTGGCATTGTAGAAACTGACATCACCAAACTCACTGACCTTGCCTCCAGTCTCCACTCTGCTTCCAACTCCAACCCATTCTCTTCAATACTAACAAACCCCCTCCTCACCTGGCTCTGGCCCATTGCAGGCCCCATAATAATCATTCTTCTCGCCTGTCTCTTCTTACCCTGTATAATAAAGTTCATCAAATCCCAAGTCAGAAAAATCTCTAATCAAGCTTTCAACCAGCTTTTACTCAGGAACTACCAGCTTCTGGCCACAGAAGATCCCTCACCCTCACGTGACCTCCTCGCCACACTCTGAGATGGACCCCTCTCTCCACTGGAAACTGTTCCTGGAAACAATGGCCGCAGACACCTGGCTCCTGACACCCATATCCTCTTAGCCAACCTATGGTTACAGGGAACCTTCATTGATTTCCAAACCTGAAGAAGTCCACATCTACTCATCCTTACTGTGGGGAGTCCTATCAACCCTTTCCTCCCAATCCTCAAGCCCTCACTCCCTTCTCCGCCCCTGTTCAGCAGGAAGCAGCCAGAGAGAAAGCAACGTCCACAACCCCATAGAGGAGAAAGGGGGGAATGAAGGGCCCCCACCAGTAAGATGGCAAACTTCCGGCTTCTCTTCGGGGTCCTCGGTTCCCGCCGGCGCCACCTGAAGCCCAATCACCTCTCGCTCCCCTCCCAATCCCAGCACCTAGCCAACAGCCACCAGCCCCGTAGAAGTGACACCTCAATCAATTCATGCCCCCTCCTATATAACCCAGCACCTTTCCCTAATAAAGCAGAACTCTCCGGGAATTGCTGCTGTGTGTCGGTCCTTTCCTTTCACATTTTACAGTGATTAGAAGTGTGTTATTAGAAATTAATTTGGGAAGAATTTATGTTATTATAATATTGAGACCCATATAGGTGGAATTTTAAAATGGCTCTAGCAAGAGTTTCTTTGAATCTGATATTTTTCTCCTCTCAGAAAGACTCTTTCTGCCAAATGGGTTTGGAAAAATAAGTGGAGGACATTAGTCCAGTTTGTTGTGTATGAATAGAGAAATGATAGGAAGCTTGCCCCAGCAGATATTAAGATATCCTACAATATTAAAACCTTGTCATATTGTTCCTTGAATAAAAATTGATACCAAAGAAATAGAAATGAAATTGTAGCCACAAATCTAACAGTAAAAGAAAAAGAATTAAATAATCAGTGAAATTGGGGCATTGTTAGATACTTGAATTTCAAATAGAGCTTTATGCTTTTTTCTCATCTTCATCAAAATGAATTCAATATGAATCAAAGTTAAAATGAATATTTATTAACTAAAATAAAACATTACAATTATCAGAAAATGTTTTTGAGGTATTTTTATTATAACTGTTATGAAATTATTTTCCTATGAGAACATCAAAAATGGAAATACACAAAGAAAAAGAGTTGTAGATCTGACAGCAATAAGCTACTGTAATCAAAATGCAAGAAGGGGAATCAAAGTAAGAAAACCCAAGAAAGCAAGTCCACCACAGCCAGTGTCACAAATGAAAGATCATTTATTATCTTTGACAAAACAAGATTTTATAAGTCTGTATGAAATGTGTGTGATAAAATAAAAATGACATAGAAATGACACAGATTAATTATAAAAGAAAGAATATAAAAGACAAATAAATGCATATATCTGACCACACTTGTAAACAAACAAAAACAAATCAAGGAAAAATATGACATATAATTCTTACTGGCAAAATTCTATTATAAATGATGTGGAACACTACCATAGATTACAGTGCAGAGACACAAACTCTCCTTAGTGTCATCTATCATTAAAAGCCTTCAAAGTTCATGGTCCTTATTCTAACAATCTACTTCCAACAATTTATCTCCAGCTAATAATGGGCAAGTGTGTAAAGGTGTGGTTGTAAGGATGTGTTGGAGCAGTTTATAACTGAAAAATTGGAACTTACATATTTTTTAGTAGCAGTCTGGTTAAATAGTTAAGTTAATCATGGTATATTTAGAAGGAAAGCTATATTCATTAAAATGACATTAATTAATATATTCATTAACAACAAAAAATGTGTAGAAATTATACTTCTAATATTTCTACTTATTTTTATTTAATTTATTGACTATACTTTTAGATATATCAGACACAGATTCACTTGCTTTTTCCTAAACAGCATTGCTATAAATGTCACTTTCAGAAAAGCTAATTGTTTACATTTACTATAAATGTTTAAATTAATGTGATCAGAAAGTGATTATAGAAGGTCATTTTGAAAGGAAATATGAAATGCTATAAAATAAGCAAGTCATTTATATAATTTAATAAAAATTATTGATAATTTAGACCCATTCTAAGGAAATTCAACAAAAATGAATAATTTAAAAATATTGACCAGTATGTCCTATATGCCTGTGTATTTGCTAGATGTGCACATATACACGTGAAACTTCATATACTTCAGACTATTAATAAGTTGTCCTTTGACTGATAAATACAAGCTCTTTCTGGTGCTTCTGGAACTAAATATCTCCTAGATGATGTTCAAAGTAAGTTAGTCTTGTAGTAAATTTCACAGCAAATCGAACATTGTAAATTAGTGAAGTAATTGTATATCCATGCCTCTGACATTTCATTAAATCCTGTGTGGTAGTGTAAAGTTTGTATTTTCAAAAAAGAGTATTTCTGAATTGGATTTGAAATTCATTGCTGTTAGGCAAAAAACAAGAAAAAAGGTTTGAATGGGAGTTACTAATTCTTGCATTGTTTCACAGCCTTCTTTTCTAATACTGATTGATACTGGGGAAAATGTTCACCCACAGTGTGATTTGCATTAATATATCAGAATTAGAGAAAGTCTGGCTTTATGTACTTATTAGTTACCAATAAAATATTTTAAATATTAATCATTCTCAACAACTAACTGACTGTCATATCAGGTCAATTAGCAAGCTTTATAAGATGACTTAATAGAAAAGGAATGAGGGTAAGGTCAGGGCCATTTGATGTCCCTCTGTTTCAACATGGAAGAGGAAACAAGGTTGGGAAAAAGCCCAGAGAAAATTGCATGTAGAGGAGGCTTCATTTTATTATTATTATTTTTTAAAGATATCTAATATTCATTACCTAAATCTGCTCTAAGATATCCAGACTTTTCAAAGATACTGCAACTACTGTGTTGTTTATCTGTCAATATAGTCCTTGTAGGTAAAAATGGACTCAAACTTCATTCAAAGCCCTTTGATGATTGTTTATAAAACACCATATAAGTTTTGCAGTACAAAGGAGGTGTTTTACATTTTATGTCTTTCTTTGCCTCCTGGATAAGTGCTTGTGCTCAGTTTTAGTTAGATGCCTAGGGAGTTTCAGACAAACTCACATATTTTCACTTTATTCATGGAAGCAGATAAACTTACTTTTTACTTAACTATTTAAAAAACTGACTTCAAAAAAACTTAAAGCGTTTTCAGCTTCTAGGGGCAGCTCCAGGGCCCTGTGATCTGTGCAGCCAGTCTCCCAGGACCTCACCTTTGGAAGGGCTCTGAGCTGGTTCAACACTTCGCTGTTGCCATCTTGAAATTCTAAATAGTTTTTGAACACAAGGTTGTGCATTTTCATTTTTCACTGGCTCTTCAAATATGTAGTGTGTCCAGCTCATTCCATACAGGTGTCACCCCTGATGAAGCAGATAACTGAAACTGAGTTTAGAGAATTGGTCATGAAATAGCATTTACAGAACTTTTCTACAGTCTGAATGTTTTTGACTTTTTATTTTGAAATAATTACAGAAGTCTGCAAATGTACTGCAGAGTAGTCATGTGTACCATTCACCCAACCTCTCCCAGTGGTAACATCTTACATAACTATAGTGCAGTGTGAAAACCCAGAAACTCCCACTGGTACAATCTATAGAGCATATTCAGATTTCACCAGTTTTTATACGCACTCAGTTTGTGTGTGTAGTTTCATTCCATTTTGGTACTCAAGAATCATGGGTTCGCTACTGCAATTAAAGCACAGAATTGTCACAAAGGAGCTCTTTTTGTGGTATCATGTTATAGGAGGAGACGATATTAAAAGACAAGGCAACTTTTCTAAACACAATACCTTGTGCATTACATCTGGCAGTAAATATTTACTGTTGACTAGAAACAATTTAGTGCTATTTTAAACATGAACTCTTTTAATCTATATAAAAACCCCATGAAAGAGATACTACTATTATCCATATTTCACAGATGAGGCTATTATCAAAATATATGAGGTCCTAATTCCTTAACCTATGGAGGCTATACTGTCTCTCCAAATAGTGAATATATATTTTCAAAAGAAAGTCACTTATGCTATTTGCTCATCTTAAAACTATTTGTTAGAGTTTTACTAACTTTAAATAAAAATATTTTTTATCACCCCTATGTTTATCACAGCACTATTTACAATGGCCAAGAAATGGAAGCAACCTAAGTGTCCATCAGTAGATGAATGGATAAAGAAGATGTGGCACATATACACAATGGAATATTATTCAGCCATAAGAAGAAAACAAATCCTACCATTTGCAACAACATGGATGGAGCTAGAGGGTATTATGCTCAGTGGAATAAGCCAGGCAGAGAAAGACAAGTACCAAATGATTTCACTCATATGTGGAGTATAAGAACAAAGCAAAACTGAAGAAACAAAACAGCAGCAGCCTCACAGAACCCAAGAACGGACTAATAGTTACCAAGGGGAAAGGGACTGAAGAGGGTGGGTGGGAAGGGAGGGATAAGGGGAATAAGGGGCATTACAGTTAGCACACATAATGTAGCTGGGGGGCATAGAGAAGGCAGTATAGCACAGAGAAGACAAGTAGTAATTCTATAGCATGTTATTACACTGATGAACAGTGACTGTAAGGGGGTATGTGGTGGAGAATTGATAATGGGGAGAATCTAGTAACCACAGTGTTGTCCATGTAATTGTATATTAATGATACCAAAAGAAAAAAAAAAGAAAAAATTTTTTATTGTTATTATTCAGATACTCCCTTACTTTGAACCCTTGTCCCCCAATCCCAAATCACATACTAATATTTAAAAATATAGTAAGAGAGATACATGGTGGTCAAAAGAAATATAAAATTGATTCTGAATTTGGTTATGTAGTCTGGGGATACATGAAGCTAATCACATTTTTAGTGCACAATTACACATATGCTTGGGAGAAAAAATTCTAACAATTCTCAAAACCCAGAACTTCTCATTTTTTTTTTTAAATAACCAGTAGGAAAATTACCATATGATCCTTCAACTTAGCTGTAAGGGAGACCCTGCTGAAACTATAATACAACCTATGCACCCTGAAATGCACCTTGCATTTTCTGCCAGGTATGCTCATTCACACATTGACAACTCACACTTTAAAATGCACATTTTGTATGAGTTCCTTGTTCCTCACACTGTCCTCCCTCACTACCATAAATAAATGAACCCCTTCCAACAGCCTCTTCTAGAAATTGTCCAGATCCATCTGTTACTGTTACCAAGCTGGGGATATTTGTGACTCAATGGTTCCAGGTATGTCTCTCACTCCAGAATCTTTGCCACATCCTAAAGGCAAAGACATTGGTCTCCTCACATTTCTGGTTTTCTGATGTTTATTGCCTGTTGTTATCCTTCCCCAACCCTACCTCTCCCAGCATGTAATCCACTCACTTTCGTATTGACTATTTGTCATCTTTTGTCCTCAAATTCTAGTTTGAATAATTTTAAAATAATCTTACTATGAAAATTATCAGTTCTTTGATGTTTTGAGTCTTAGGACATGGTCATGTAGCTCCAGGAGGAAGGGAGTTCCTTTTGAAGTCCGGGGGGGGGTGCCTTTGAGGTTTTGGGGCAATGTGAAGAGCAAAGAAGGCAGTGAAAGTTATCATGGAGGGTGCTCAAAAGAAGCCACTTCATTCTGCATAAAGCTGCACTTCTTATACTGCTACAGTGTTAATTCATGGTTGCATGAATATTGAAGATATGCATGCATTCGGCCTTCAAGGCCCTTATCTAGCTTCTTACTCATGGGTACAACACACTGTGTTTTCAGGTTTCTCAAGGTCAGACATCTGGGCTGAAGTAGCAGACAGTAGTCCTCAGGGAACAGTAGGGAAAGGTGGGTGGGGGGCTTCCCTACAATTCCCCACCAGGGGCAAGTTCCCTATGAACTGGCTGAGACCAAAGGAAGAAAAGGGAAAGAGTAGGTTTGCAATTAAAGGTCTATTTCTCACAGCTCAGTCCCTCTCCCAGCCAGGCACTCCACTCCCAACCAGGCTGCTCCGCATTCTCCCTCCCAGGGTGCTCTGTCCTCTCCCTTGGCTCCCCTCCCAAGCTCGCTCTCCCCAGCAGTGGTGCACTTTGCTTCCCCCTACCCCTTCTGGGAGGAACTCATGGGGGGTGGGGCACCTTGTGATTGGTGGGCACCTGACCAATTACCTATCAGGAGCAGAGGGGAGGAAAGAATGGCTGCTGCTCTCTACCCCTTAACCCGGATGGGCAATCCCATGATGGACCAGCTGCTCTGCCCTGGAAAACATGCTGATGTGCATATAGGCCCTATATACATATCACTATCAAGGCCAGGTGGGAATTCTGGTTGAAAACTTCCATTTACCCCACAGGTCAGTATTTGTAAAGTCATATGTTACTGTGTATTCTCAAATTTGGGGGTTCACTTTTCTATATTTGACTTTTGGGAGCTCAGTTTAATTATTTTTAAAATTTTTTACTATTTGCCTTTTGGTTTATTCAATCAATCCCTTAAATATGCATATTACTATCTCACACTGTAAAGGAAAATTTGCTTTTATTTTTTATGGTATCCCTTCCATTGTTATTTTATTTTGAAACAGACATATTAGTTAATAATATGATTGACTATCATGTAAAATTTTATATCTCTAATAATGTTTTCTTTCCCTTCATGTCTGTTTTTGCCTAATGTAGCTATTTGTCCTCTTTTGTTTTTTTGTTTGTTTGTTTCCCTACTATGTCTTCTTTCTTGGCTTGGGTTGAGTGCCTAGAAAAATACATATTGCTAATTGTTCCTCCTTTTATTTATCCAGTTATGATAATTTTTACAACATGATTTTGGACCATTTCCTTAATATATGTGTGTGTGTGTGTGTGCACATGTATGTTTGAGTGACTCCTGTAATGCTTGTGTTAGGTAGAAAGATAGACACAGGAAGGGGAACATAAGGTTCAAAGAAAAAAGCCTGCGCAAACCCTGTCCAGTTAGGGGAGTTCCACATGAGGACAACAAAGGCTTTGCAGGGAGAAAACTTCCTGGACTACGGGACCAGGCCAAACCGGTCCCAACCCAATCACAACACAGGGGCAGTCAATGAAACTAAGAACAGCCCAAACATTACCTCATCATAATCTCATTGAAATAAAACTATGGCTTTGCTCCCCTGTGGGCATTTCTCTGTGCTTTCTGGGGTAGGACATGCACACTGAGAGGCTGTCTATATAAATGGGTCTGTAAATCAAGTGACCTGACCTTTTCAATCGAAGAGTCACCTCCTAGCCAGAATGCAGGAAAAAGACCTTCCGCCTAAAGGATTGGGTCTTTGTCTGCCTTGACACTGGTCTGCTCTTCTTTTAGAGTGTATGCAAATAAAACTCTTGCTTTGTTATTGTGTCTCTGCCTCTCAATTTTTTGTTTCAGTGGGGGCAAGAACTGAGAAGAACGAACTTGAGGCATAACACTTGGATTTCTTTTGTGCTTTCTGTTTACCGATTTTATCTTAGGAAAATATCCATTCTCTTTATTTGTTCTCTGTTCTGTCTCCCCTCTCCCTCCCTCTCATTCTCTCAAGTTTTACTGTTAATATGTATGTAGGACTTCTTCAACAATATAGTTGAAAGTTAATCCCTATTTCTTCCTTCTGAATAAAATATGGATGTTATAATCAAATGAGATCACTCTGTTGCCCTTTAATGTTATTTTCCTAGTATTTTAATTCTACATTTGAATTTTTTTCTTAGCCAATATTATTTTATTTCCTTTTGTTTGTATTCAGCTTCCTCCTTCCAGAATAGCATTCTTTAGAAGTTATTTCAGTGAAAATCTATTGAAGACAAATTATTTTTTTATTTGTCCAAGGATGCCTAGTTCAGCCAGTTTCTTTTTCTTGAATAACACTACAAGTTCAAAATTGTCCTTTGGCAAATTTGCTCAAAACTTTGAAGAATTTGACTCTAAATTCAGTTTTTTCCTCTTTTAAAGTGTCCTACTCTGTATAATTGCAGTGATTTTTGTGCTTCTCCCTCTAATATTATCTTAAATTTTGAATTTCTTTTGGGTGCTTACCAGCTTCATTTCACTGTGTTTAGGTATGATTTTCTTCTTTATCAAGCTTGGCATTTGTGAAGCTTCCTAAATCTGGTGATATATACCATTTTCCTCTTGAGTATTTCCTCCCCTACTCATTGCTTTTTTTATTTTTCTTCGGAATTGACCATTTCTTTTACTTCATATTACTTTTACATTAGGCTTACTTATATTTTTTAAAGTTTTTATTTCCCTGTGAACTATTCTGAAAAAGTTTACAGACTTATTTTCTAATGTAGTAATTATCACATCCATTATATCTCAATAGGTGCTTAACCCCTTCATTTATTTTTGAATTTCAATTATGTTTCATATTTAGGAATTAAATTTCTGTTTAAAATCTACCATTTATGGTATGCTGCTTTTTCAATTTCAGACCTGTTTTCAATTTCCTCTAATATTTTAAAGTTAATTTGCACATATACATTTTTAATCTATAGCCAATATTTTTACTTTTTGACAAGGTTCCTATTCACCTACTTGTTTCCCATGACTCTCTTTTGGGTGGTTTGTTTTATTGTGCGTTTTATAACTGGAAATAGTGACCTTATATTTTGCTGCTCTGATCTGTGGAAATCCTGTGTGTTTGTATTTGGAGAGCTGCCTTGGCAATGGAGGCATTTGCTTGCTTCTATCAAGTGATTTAGAATTAACTGGAACAATACTACATTTTAATGCTAATGTCCCTGTTTTCTGAGTGATTACACAGGTGGTCCAATTTGGAACACCAAACCCACTTGAAAATCGGACTGTGATTTTGAGTTCTTAGAGGAGACCTTTTTTTTTTACATTTTTTTCACCAAGACCTCACCAAGATAGACCTACTTTAATTTCACTTCCCTTTTCCTAGAGGCAGGTTTATTTTCTAATCTCCCTTTCACTTACCCTGTAGCTACTGCTGATAACAGCTTGGCTCAAGTGCTTCTAAAACATTGTATTCATACCTGCATGGCCTTAAACTATCAGCAAAATCCCCAAGAGTCAGTTTAAGTATTCTCAGGGAGTTAGCTCCACAACTTTTAGCACCCCCATTTGTTTGTTTTTTTGCCCCTGGAAATTTTACTTCTCTGTGTTCTCTTAACCATTTACACCAGTCTTTGCTAAATATTTTCAATAGCTTTTTAAAAGAGCTGTGTACATATCTGGCAGATACCTAAATCTTTCCTAAAGAATCCACTTCACCTTATCCCCACTCCGGTAGGAATTTTTACTTATTCTTATGTATCCTGACACAGAGCTAGTAGAAGAATTTTCACACATCTGTACTGACCTGATTTCCAAACACTAGTCTTACAACTTGCTATTAACACCCCCCCTCTAGAACCCATCTGACATGATCAACAGAGTAGAAATACTACTATACTACTACAACTAATAATAATATTGAGGGTCTAATATTAATCCAGCTAAAATTCTAAGCACTTTGCATATACTGATTCACTTACTGGTAGGAAATAATTACTATTAGCAGGTCCATTTCACAAATGGAGAATCTGGGCTATAGAGTAAGTAAATAATGTGGTCAACTGAGTAAGTGATTAAGTCATGATTTGACTAGTAAATCCATTTTCAGAGCCCTTGCTCGTAATAACTGTTCTATGTGTTTTGTTCCCCCATGTTCTGTTTCTTGATTTCTAAGACTAATTTGACATTTAGATATCTCATTCACTAGCTTCCTCTTAAAGCCAAATCATACCATAATTACACAATTTCAAAATATATTGAACAACTCATCAAAAATACTAGGACCGAACTTTTTCTGCATCAGTAATTTTTACAAACACATTCTGCTGTTTCTTCAGGTCTTTCAATATCTTATTCACAACAAACTTGTCTTCTCGGAGAGATCTCTACACGGAGAGGTCTCATAATATATATATATATATATCCCAGCTTTCTCATCTCTAAAGTAAACTTTCTCCAGATATTTTATAACCTAAATAAGACAGTATGGGTAAATCTGAACCATAAATCCTAGAGAATGATTCTGATTAAAAAACTAAAATATACTCCTCATTAATGGTAACTTGTCCCCTAGCATTTCAGCTGTGTCCTAGTTTTTTTTTCATTCACTGATCAATTCTGTTTTTTTATAGGCTTACTATTCTTTGTAATTGTCTGCTTTGTGTAATTTACTACAATATTGTCTGACATTGCCCCCAGAAAACCATGAGTGTCACAGCATTAAATGCAAGGGTTTGTTAACAATTAATTTTTAATGAACAGAAAATGGGGTTTTTTTTGAGTAGTTTGTATCCTAGCATGATGTAGTATTTACTGTGTTTCAGTCAACTTTTGGCAAATTGTTTCAGGGTCTCTGCTTGACATGTAACATATTACAGTCTCCCCAACTGAAAATAGTGGCAATTAGCAGTGGTTGGCATTTTATACAGTGTATATGGTTTTCAGAAGCAATTATTGACATCAGCACATGTGGGTAAAATTGCAATATTTCCAGAATCTTTCACCTGGCTTTACTGCGTCTTCATATAATAATTGTTTCCAAGGGATGGAGAGAATGAGTCCATCTCCATGTCAATAATTACAAGGGCAAGCAAGGGCCCATCTGAACAGGAGAGGTTGGATGGGGCCTCTTCTTCTGCAGCCTGGTTGCAAGGGACCTGGGAGAGCAGAAGTGGACTACTTATATGAAATAAATGGGTTTTACAATGAGATATCACCTCACACCAGTAAGGATGGCCAGCATCAAAAAGACTAAGAACAACAAAGGCTGGCAAGGATGTGGAGAAAGGGGAACCCTCCTACACTGCTGGTGGGAATGTAAGCTAGTTCAACAATTGTGGAAAGCAATATGGAGGTTCCTCAAAAAACTAAAAATAGAAATACCACTTGACCCGGGAATCCCACTCCTTGGAATATACTCAAAGAATGCAACTTCTCAGATTCAAAAAGACATATGCACCCCTATGTTTATCACAGCACTTTTTGCAATAGCCAAGATATGGAAGCAACCTAAGTGTCCATCTGTAGATGAATGGATAAAGAAGATGTGGTACATATATACAATGGAATACTATTCAGCAATAAGAAAGAAAAAAATTCTACCATTTGCAACAACATGGAAGGAGCTGGAGGACATTATGCTCAGTGAAATAAACCAGGTGGAGAAAGACAAATTCCAAATGATTTCCCTCATTTGTGGAGTATAACAATGAAGCAAAACTGAAGGAACAAAATGGCAGCAGACTCACAGACTCCAAGAATGAACTAGTGGCTACCAAAGGGGAGGGGTATGGGAGGGTGGGTGGGGAGGGAGGGAGAAGGGGACTGAGGGGTATTATGTTTAGTACACACGGTGTGGGGGATCACAGGGAGAACAGTGTATCACAGAGAAGGGACATAGTGGATCTCTGGCAACTTGCTGCACTGATGGACAGTGATTGCATTGGGGTATGGGTGAGGACTTGATAATATGAGTAAATGTAGTAACCACATTGTTTTTTCATGTGAAACCTTCATAAGAGTGTATATCAATCATACCTTAATATAAAAAATTTAAAAAAAAAGAAAACAAATAAACAGGTTTCTCTCACTTTATTTCTCCCTTTGACTGGTCTTGGTTTTAAAGGTATTTTGCCCTAGGATTTCCCCCCAGACTTTCAGTGTATCGCCTGTATTTGGAAAGATGCCAAGATGACTAAGCAGTTCTACATTAATAAAGGAAATGACCATGTATCTCATTTTTTGTATAACAAAGAAGACAATCATATGTCGGTGTTTTTTTCACAAAGAACATTTAACAATTTGATTAAGTGTGAATTATTTGGCATAAAAATTTTTCTTTTCTTGTAATCAAGCCAGATATTTATGCCAAACATGTCTTACTATTTAAACATAGTTTAAATAGATTAAACATTTAACTATTTAAACATTGTTTAAACATTCCTTAGAGTTTCTACCTAGAAGTATTTGTGTAGATTAATTCCTGCAGTCAAATACAATGAAGAAAATAGTCAAGCAATGTTTTTTCCTTGATTTTACATGGCATGCCACCATTCTATTTAAAAACTTCAGCATACGTAATCTGCCAGTTTATATTGATTTGATGCCTGGTAGTTTACATACAATGGGAATAATGGAAGTATTTGGGGAAATAGAGTGAATATCAAGGGAATTCAATGCACAATCTTTGATTTATTTATCATAGAATTTTACTTACATTTTGTAAAAAATATTAGTCATTTCAGAAAGGAATATGATGTATGAGATAATAAAAAGTTTAAATAAAATGGAGAAAACATTTTTACCAATTAATAGCATAAGCATTTTAATCTACAAATACTCACAGTGCAGTTTAATAGCCTATTGAATGTATCAAGCCATGACAGGAATTCAGTTGCTCAATTCAAATACTCCTAAAACTACTCTGGAGGTGTTAGTAATACCAGCATTTATCTGTGTACCCATTTGTTTATTTATTTAGTTCTGCCTATGGGGAGATTTGGTCCTTTACTTTCAAGCTGGTTTTATTTTGTTATGTGAGATAAAAAAAGACTGTGTGAGCTGCATATTTTACTCCTCCCTATGGAGGAAGCTAAACCGATTAAAATTTTGTCTACTGTATTTTCAAGAATGTCAGTTTGTGTTTGCATTTCTTACACTGTTGTGCAGTTACCTAAAGAACAAAAATTGGCAATTGATTTATCTTTATAAAGTGTTTCTTTTAATGGTTTATATTCTACAGTTTCCAGTTTGTCCCTGTTGTAACTTAAAATTGGCTAGCTAATGATATCCCATTACTGCTGAAGTTGGTTACAGCAATGAAAATAGGACCTCAATAGTTTATTTTCACTGTTAATTAACACATTAAATTTGAATTCCAGGGAAATGCATATCCTATTGCAAACAAGGAAACTGCAGTTGAATAAGAGATACATAAAAAAGTTCTGACACTACATATTTCTAAACACTCTATCTCTATCCACCAAAGTTAGAATAATTTTATGCTTAACATTCATTTTTCTTATGTTCTGATAAACTGACAATCAGTTGACTATATCTGTGGTCAGACAGAGAACCATGTCTATAATTAGATGTTATTGCTTTTGCCTTACATTTTGTGACACATCTAGTTTGCTTAAATTAGAATGCAAATGCATTCACTTAGAACATTAATTTTGGATTGGTATACTAAGCTATGTAGTGGCCTGTAGTACAGATATTTCTGGCACCACATAAACGAGCCTGTAATTTCTGTAAGTGTAGTGATCATGGTAAAAATACTGAACCAAGTGTATTAATGCAACATGTTTAAATCTGTTTTGACTTTTCTTTTTCTGAACCTTAGCCCTCACAGAAGTGACACAGCTACCTATGTTCCTAGCTGCTTCATTGGCTTGGTTGGATAATATCATAGCTACAGACTTAGACAACTCTAAAATCTATGGTTTTTACTTTTGTATATAGATATCCTTTGAACAAAATAACTGAATTAAATATGTTTAAAATGGGAGATTGGATTAAAGATGGTGGCTTGAGAGATGAAACAGACACTTCCTCCTAATATAAAACTGCATATAATATGAAAATATAATTAATACAACTAATCTTGAAATAGCAACAGGAAAGAGGGCTGTGCCAATCTGCATTGACCTGGAGAAAAGAATAAACCTCATGGAATAGGGTAATGTACCACAGCCGTGGCCCGGCTGGATCCAAGCCCTTCCTTCACCCCAGCTCACCGGTGGGAGGAAAGAAATGGAGAAGGGAGGGGGTGGAGGCCTGAGACTGCTGAATACCTAACTCCAGAGTACTGCTCAGGGAGCACAACCTACATTTCATGGTGCTTTTGTGGTACTCTCATGATTAGGGGGTTGGAAAGCTAAGACAGGCAAAATTCCTGGAGAGAATAACATTCCAGCCACTTGTGGAAAGCAGGGATCCATATCCAGCTGTTCTGGGACAAAAGAAAGGCAGGCAGTCTGAGAGACTTCTAACAACAAGAGGGCTGCTAAAGGGGCAAGGATTGCACTGAGCTTAATGCTCAGGAGGAAGGACAGGTAGACAAAACTGTCCAGGTGCACTCTGCCCAGAAGGTTGGGAACTTTATCTTCAGGCACTCCAGCTCCCTGGCTGGCTACACATCTCAAAAGACACCCCCCCCCTGAGATACGTACCTACTGAGCCTGTCTCCTGGCTAGCCCCACCTAGCTCACAAACCTGCAAACCCTACCTTGGCATTAGGCAGGCCAGAGGGAAGCCCCATATACAGCAACAACAAACGCAAAGCATAGAGGCTTATACCTGTGTGCTAACAGTGGCGGCAGGCATAGCAGCAGGGAAGCAGGAAATAGCTTTTTCCTCCCCCCAGGCATAAATGCCTCTCCCCTGTGGCCCTCAACATTGCTTCAGGGGCTGAGCAGCTCCAGAGAGTAAAGGTTCTGGGCAGTAAAGGGTGCCATATACAAATATGAAATGCCAAAGGAATATAGTTCATAATAAAATTATGAATGCAACATGTGAGAAAGAATCAAATGAAATTGATCTCATGAATTTCCCTGAAAGGGATTTCAAAATAAAAATCATTAACATGCTCATGGAGGTACAGAAAAATATTCAAGAACTCAGGAATGAATTCTGGTCGGATATCCAATCATTGAAGAGCACAATGGAGGGTATTAAAAGCACATTAGATATGGTGGAGGAGACAATAAGTGAAATAGAAATTAGAGAAGAGGAATACAAAGAAGCTGAGGCACAGAAAGGAAAAAGAATCTCTAAAAATGAAAGAATATTGAGAGAACTGTGTGACCAATCCAAACAGAACAACTTTATATTGGTTTCAGCTATACAACACACTGGTTCACCAAGTAACCACATTATTCAATCCTTACCCCCACTAGTGCAGTTTTTATTTGTCAACACAGGAAGATGTTACAGAGACTTTGGTGGTATTATCCATTCTGTACTACCATTTCCACAACAAACTTTTATTATGATTGAGAATTTTGTGTCCTTTTATCAATCCATGCAAACCCCTTGAAAGGAAAGGAGTGACACACAGCAGCAATTCACCAGAGTATTCCACTTTATTGGGGAAAGGTGATGGGTTATATAGGAAGGGGCATGGGGTGATTGTGGTGTTACTTCTACGGGGCTGGTGGCTTTTGGCTAGGTGCTGGGAGTGGGAGTGGGGAGAGAGGTGATTGGTCTTCAGGTGGCGCCGTCGGAAACTGAGGACCTGGAAGAGAAGCCGGAAGTTCAGCATCTTACTGGTGGGGGCCCTTCATTCCCCGCTTTCTTCTCTATGTGGTTGTGGATGTTGCTTTCTTTCTGACTGCTTCCTGCTGAATGGGGGCAGAGAAGGGAGTGAGGGCTTGAGGATTGGGAGGAAAGGGTTGATAGGACTCCCCACAGTAAGGACGAGGAGATGTGGACTTCTTCAGGTTGGAAATCAATGAAGGTTGCTTGTAACCATAGGTCGAGGACTTGTTGATTCCAATGGTTCCAAGAGGATATGGGTGCCAGAAGCCAGGCATCTGCGGCTATTGTTTCCAGGAACAGTTTCGAGTGGAGAGAGGGGTCCATCTCAGCGTGTGGTGAGGAGGTTATGTGAGGGTGAGGGATCTTCTGTGGCCAGAAGCTGATAGTTCCTGAGTAAAAGCGGGTTGAAAGTTTGATTAGAGATTTTTCCAACTTGGGATTTGATGAACTTTATTATACAGGGTAAGAAGAGACAGGCAAGAACGAGAATGGGTTGGAATTGGAAGCAGAGTGGAGACTGGAGGCAAGGTCGGTGAGTTTGGTAATGTCAGTTTCTACAATGCCGGATTCATTGATGTAAAAGGAGCACTCTTCTCGAAGGAAGACGCAGGTGCCGCCCTTTTCAGCTGTAAGCAGATCTAAGGCCCACCGGTTTTGAAGGGTGACATTAGCTAGCGAAGTGTCCTGTCTTTGAAGAGAGGCCAAGGAATCAGCAGTGAATGTCAGGGCTCTCTCAAGTTTGGCGTTGAGATCTCTAATTGCCCATAGAGAGTGACCCAAGTTTCCCCCGAAAACTTTGCCCCAATGATTGAGGTGGTCAAAGAGGTACCAACCATGATGGGAAGGAAAGCAGCTCTTTTTGTGCATGAGGGCAAGGGAGGTTGGAGCTCAAGAAATTCTGCCATACTGTAAAGTGTAAACTGTGGGATTAGGGTGACAAGAATGCAGGGTATATTGGAGTTGGGAGGCAGTGAGTTGAAAAGACTGTCATTACACTAAAAGAAGTGTCCCAGTTGAGTGAAAGTCTTAGAGCTGGAGGTAGGGGTGTAAATAGAGAGGCAGTGAAGTCTGCTGGAGGGGGATGGAGCTGAGCTTACACAGTGGTGGATGGTGAGATTATCTGTGTATTCTGGTTCTCATAGGGGTATGTCTGTAAGGGGGCGGAGGGGTTTTCTTTCTGCATGGAAGGAGTAGTTGGAAATATTAAGGGGCACGGCGGCCAGCAATGGGCGCTGTAGTGATGCGCACAAGAAACAATTGGCGGTGTTGAGGGTGTGGTTGAGAATAAGGACAATGTAAATAAGCTGTAACCAAGTGTAGGAGGAATAAGAAGTTGAGGAAGTGCCGTCAAGAGTTTGGATAATGACTTTTTCAGAATGTCCAATATCTAATGCAACTTGAGAGATCTGGGAGAGGGAACATACTCTCAAGAGATATGAAGAGTACCCCCTATAGTATGAAGACCCCCCATAGTAAACTGAGGCTGTGACCGTGGTGGCCCATTGAGAGTCCCAGGGATCTGGGATTGATAAGGAGAATGAGCCATTGGGATATTTCATGAAACGGTTGGAGGAGTAATACTGTGGGTACCGGGAGTTACCAATGTAGTGAATGGCACAAGGCCAGTAGGGACATCCCCCATAGGTGTCTTGCCATGCCTGCAACAGGCTTGTCTTTGGTCATAGAGGAAGCAGAGGTAGGGAGAATAAAGGTAGCTGCTAGTGAACACTTCGGTGGAGGGAGGAAAGTGGAGGTACAAAGGCTCAGAGCAGCCTTTCAGAGGGCAGTCTGATGTGGCAATGAGGGCAGTAACTTTTGTTTGATGCTGTGTGTAAGTCTGTCTTACTTTGAATCACCATACAAAGGAGGCTGGGGTGGCGGGGAAGACAATAGGAATGAGGAGAAAAAGCAAGAGAGCGGTAAAGGAGGAAAAAGTCATGATTCGGGTATGGATGGCAAAGGGGGTGAACGGGAGATGCAGAGTTTCAGGGGATCAGAGGGATGAGGCAGGGTAGAGTAGACAGCGTCTTGGGCTGTATCCGAAGGACTCTGGATTGTGACTGATGGGTCTTGGTTGTCCAGAGAAGGTGGGTCCTGGGTATTTGGTTTCAACCTGGAGATATGAATCCAAGGGGTGACAGAGTTATCAGGCAGTGAGAGCTTGGCAGCCGAGGGGGTGCAGAGAATAACTGGGTGTGGACCTTCCCATTTCGGGGTGAGAGAGGGCCGATCCTCTGGTGGCTTATAAAACACTACTTGGCCAGGCTGTAAGACAAGAGGATTTTGGGAGGCGGATGGATCAGAAAGGAGCCAATCCTGATATTTCCACAATTCAGTGCGGAGGAGAGAGAGTAGCGGAAGGGCTATATTGGGAGGAATTGTTCCTTTGTGGGAAGGGAGCCCCAGGGGTAGAATCAGGCGGCCGTACATGATCTCAAAGGGTGACAAGAAGGAAGGTTTCTTTGGGAGGGCCTGAATGCGGAGTAGAGCTAAGGGAAGTAAGCGAACCCAGTCAAGGTGTAGTTCTAGAGATAATTTGGTCAGGATGTCTTTTAGAGTCCTATTGGCTCTTTCTAATTTTACCGAAGCTTGTGGTCAATAAGGACAATGTAAATGCCAGGGGAGCGAGAGTGACTTGGAGAGGTTCTGGATAATTTGGGCAGTGAACTCAGGGCCATTATCTGGAGGGAGGTGGGCATCACGAACCTAGGAAAGATCTGGGTGAGGAGGATAGAGGCAACGGCAGACGCTCATTTGTTAGTGGTGGGGAAAGCTTCGACGCATCCTGAAAATGTATCTACTATCATGAATAGGTATCCGGCACGCCATACAGGGGGCATGTTAGTGAAGTCTATTTGCCAATCTGTAGCGGGGATATTACTCCTTGCTTGATGAGCTGGGAAGGGTCGGGCTTTGAGGGGGGTATTAGGGATAGTGCGTTGGCAGATGGTACACCTGTGGGTGATTTGGTTAAGGAGGGTTTTGTCTTCACGAGAGAGAGAAAAAAAGGATCATAAAAAATGGATCAAGGATTGGGGGCTGGAATGGAACAGATTGTGTAAGAAGCGGAAGAGAGACTCTTTGTCCTGGGAATAGAGGGTGTCTTGTGATAAGGCTAAAACTTGAAGGGCAGACGGATTGTTGTCCGGTGTGTCCTCTAATAGGGCAACTGAACGGGCTACTCTGTGGGCTTTGTTGTTACCTCTTGCAATGGGAGAGTCATCATTCTGATGGATTTGCAGTGGACTATGCATAGTCGGTGTGGGAGTTGTGAAGCCTCTAGAAGTTTAGTAATTAAGGCTGAATTAGTTATGGAATTTCTTTTTGTGGTGAGGAGGCCTCGTTCTTTCCATACTGCCGCGTGAGACAAGAGAATGTGGAATACATACTTGGAGTCAGTGTACAGTGTGAGAGACATGTCTCGGGCCAGAGTGCAAGCTCTGTTGGCTGCAATGAGTTCAGCCTGTTGATTGGTTGTACCAGGGGGTAGGGATCGTGCCTCAGTGACATCTTCGAGAGAGACTACTGCATATCCTGCATAGTGGGTGCCGTCATGTTTAAAGGAGGACCCATCAGTAAACCAGATGAGGTCGGAGTGTGAGAGGGCTCCTTCAGAGATCGTGGAGTTTCATGGAAGGAAGTTGTGAAGGGCTTCTAGGCAATCATGTGAGGGAGTATGAGGAGAATACGGTAGAGGAAGAAGAGTGACCGGATTCAGGGACTGGCAGGGGAGGAAATAAATGTCTGGATTTTGGAGGACAGAGGACAGTAAGGTCAGGAGTCTGGAGGGAGGGAGAGTCTGTGAACTTTTGTAGGTTAAGAGATCTTTTAGGTGATGTGGGGACAGAATGGTAAGGGGTGCCCCGAATGTTAGTTTATGAGCTTCTTTCTTCAAGAGCTGCCCACCGGCTAATGCCCATAGGCAGGGGGCAGATCCCTGAACTGTGGGGTATAATTGCTTGGAGAGATAAGCTACTGGGTCAAAGGATGGGCCATAATATTGGCCTAGGACTCCTAGAGCTTGACGGGACCTCTCATGAATGTATAATAAGAAGGGTTTCGACAAATCAGGGACATGGAGAGCTGGACCTTCTACAAGGGCTTGATAGAGCCTAATGAAGGAGTGTTGGGGTGAGGAAGATAATGGTTCTTCAGGGGGGCCCTTGCTGAGGTTGTATAGGGAGCTTGCCAACAGGGAGAAGTTAGGGATCCATGCTCCAAAATACTCAGCCTGGCCTACAAAGGAAAGGATTTCTGTCTTGGTTTTGGGAATGGGCAGGTCAGAGAGGAGTCATTTTCTGTCTAAGGTAATGGACTTTCTTTGTTGAGACAAAAGGAATCCAACGTAAGTGACAGAAGGGGAAGAGATTTGAGATTTGAGGGGGGATATCCAGTAACTTCTGGAAGCTAGAAGGCTAAGTAGAGAGGCAGTGTCAAGTTGAGACTGTTCCCATGAGGGACTGCAGAGTAGAAGCTCATCTACGTATTGTAATAAGGTGGACTCGGAGTAATCATGATGAAACTGTTTGAGTTCCTGAGCTAGGACTTGTCCAAAAATATGGGGACTATCTGGGAAGCCTTGTGGCAAAACTGTCCAAGTGAGTTGTTCAGAATGTCTTGTGTATGGGTCCGTCCAGGTGAAGGTGAAGAAATCTTGGGAGGAGGGGTCCAGAGGGATAGAAAAAAATGCATCCTTGAGATCTAAGACTGAGAAGTGGGATGCTGAGGCAGGGATCTATGGTAAAAGGGTGTATGGATTTGGAACTAAGAGATGGATAGGGACAACGGCCATGTTGATGAGGCGAAGGTCTTGGATGAGGCAGAAAGATCAGTTGGTTTTTTTAACAGCTAATATGGGGGTATTAAATGGGCAGTGAGTGGGTCTGAGGTAATTTTAGTTTAAGAGATCTTGGATGATGGGTTGGAGGCCTATGAGGGCTGAAGTGGTTAGGGGGTATTGGGCCTGACAGATATACTGAGAGGGGTCATGTAATTTGATAGAGGCAGGCAGACATAGAGTCACGGAGGGGCTTGTAATGTCCCAAACTTTGGGATTTACCGGATGTATGAGGGCGGAACCGGAGCTTTCATTGGGTACAGGGGGGTCATCAGCTATGACGGCCATCAGAAAGGGAGTACTGGGAGCTGTGGGAGTGGATATAGTTATGGAAACGTGGAGGAGAGAAAGGATGTCCCGTCCTAGTAAAGGGATGGGATACTGGGCATAACTAGGAAGGAGTGGGAGAAATGTATGGGATTGTCTTAGATTGTGCATAAAAGGGGTGGTGGGTTTTAACGGGAAAATCTGTTTACCTCCTACCCCGACTATAGGAGTAACGGCAGGCATGGTAGGGCCCCGGTATTCTCGCAAGACTGAGAAGGTGGCTCCTATATCTAGGAGGAAGGAGATGGGGCCACCGTCTACTATTACAGTAACCCTGGGCTCCTGTTTGGTGATGGAAATGGTCGGGCGAGAAGCCCCTGGACCCCGTCAGTCTTCTTCTTCCAGCCGCACTATGGCGGGCTTAGGATGGGGGTTGTTTGTCCAGCCTCCCCTTCGGGTGGTTGGGCAATCAGACCCCCAGTGGCCCTTTTTGTGGCATCTGGGGCATGGGGTGGTAGGATATCTGGGGCAGGGGCACGCCCTTGACCAATGCCCTTCTTTTCCGCACTTGAAACAAGCTCCTGTGGGGGACTTGTTTGTAGAGGGGCGCCCAGGTTGTGGTTTTATCAGCTCGGCCAACATTTGGAAATTGGCCTCAACAGCCTTTTGTTTATGGTATTCTTTCTCCTCCTCCTGGTTATGGAAGACTTTAAAGGCCACTGTTAGGATCTCATTCTGTGGGGTAGCAGGGCCCTGTTCTAACTTTTTGAGTTTAGCTTTAATGTCAGGGTAGCTTTGAGCTAGGAAGTATGCCATAAGGACATGTCTTCCGTCAGTTGTTTCTGGGTCCAGGCTGGTACATTGTAATAGGGCTTGAGTGAGTCTGTCTAAGAACTCTGAGGGGGTTTCATCTCTCTTTTGAATTATGTCTTGGAGCTTTTGAAAATTGACTACTTCACGAGCTGCCTTTTTCAGACCTGCTATTAAGCAGGAGGCAAAAATATCTCGAGAGCGGAGACCGATGACAGTGTTATAATCCCAGTGTGGGTCTTGTTCGGGGACAGCAGTGGGGCCAGGGGGTAGGTGTGGTGAGTCCTGTGGCTTTCGTTAGCGTGCGTTTGGGTGAAGTCCCGAACTCATCTACGCTCTTCAGGGAGGAGAGTATTGGCCAGGAGCATGAAAATGTCATGATGTGTGAGTCTGTAAGACTGGAGGGTCCATTGAAACTCCCTGATGTATGTCGTGGGTCAGTGGAAAAGGAACCTAAGCATTTCTCTAGTTGGGCTAGATCTCCTAGGGAGAAAGGGACGTGAACGCGCATGATGCCTTCAGTTCCTGCTACTTCCCGGAGTGGGGCGATAATTTTGGGAGGCCCTTGGGATTGAGTCTGAGGGGGACTGAAGGGTTCTGGCTCAGTCTGTGGGGGGGTGACAGGTGATGGGGGCAAAGACGCAATAATTTTGGGATGCTCTCAGGGCTGTGTCTGAGGGGGCAAAGATGGATGAGGCTCCTGAGACTTAGTTAGAGAGGGGTTGAAAGGCTCAGGCTCGATCTGCATGAGGGGCGAAGGTGAGGGGGACGGAGGCAGAGGGGGTGAGATGGGGGAGGAGATGGTGGTGGAGGGAGGAGAGGACGGGGAAGGGAGAGGACGGGAGGCTTCTGCGTGGGAGGAGGCAACAGCGATGGCAGTGGTAGAGGAGGGTGGAAGGGCTGTTGTATTAGAGGTGTGGGAAGGGAGAGGACGGGAGGCTTCTGCGTGGGTGGAGGCAGCTGCAGCAGTGGAGGGTGGCGTGGTTGTAGGAGGGGGAGGGACCAGAAGGGGGAGCCTGTATGACAGAGGCTCATTGGCTGGGTCAAAGATAATTGAACAGGGACTGGGAGTGTGGGGAGGGGAGGGAGATAGCTTCCAGGCTAGGAGAACTTGGGGTGGGGAACAGGTGGTGCAGAGGCTGGGATTTTGAGCCAGGAGGCGAAAAGCTTCAATATAGGGAATCTCCTTCCATTTTTTCAGGTGCTGGCAGTATTTAAAAAGATCACGAGTGATGTTAGGATCAAGAGTTCCCCCTGCGGGCCATTGGTTGTTATTGTCTAGGGAATATGTCTGCCAATCTTGGGAGCAGTATTTACAGAGAAGTTTTGGTTTTATATCAGGTGTCAGGGAGAGGGTGGCTAGATACTTGAGCAGGCATTCAAGAGGTGAATCTTTAGGGAGGGATGAGGAGGCTCCCATGGCTAAAGGACAGAGAAGGAGACAAACAGGGGAAGATGAACGGAGATCCTCGGACTGGAAGCAGACTGCAAGGAGACAAAGAGTGTCCCCGATGATCCTTGGTGGTCTGCGGAAACTCGTATACGAGTCGGAATTTCTTAGGAAGTGTGGGTCATCACCCAGACTTCTCTAAGAAGGCAGAGTGCCGGAGTCACAAGGTACCTAGTAGTAGGAATTTTCGGCAGTCGGAACAGATTTGGCAGACAGAATGGAAGGGGGAGGGGGGAAAAGGGAGCATTCTCATCCGCAAAGGAGTCACCTTGTTTATGGCTGTTGGAGGGCGTGCCTGAGGATCCGCTGCAGCTGTGACTGCCTGAGGTGGGGATTTATGGCTGCTGGAGAAGGGGCCTGAAGGTCCGCCGCAGCCGTGAAGGCCTGAGGCGGGGAGAGTTCCCTCCTCGTCCCTGAGCATCAGGGCCTTGCAGGACGATCATGGTCAATGGCACTGTGATAGCTCGGGGAAGAGTGGCCCACTCCAGGGGGAAAACTTACCCAAAGGCCAGAGAGGAGTGGTGAGTGTGATGAGCCAGCACTGGAAAAAGAGGATGAGGGTAAGCTGCTGCTGGTGTCGGGGGGAAGACGGGGCCCAGTTGGGGTGTCCCATCTCCCGGGTTTTGGCACCAATGAAAGGAAAGTAGCAACGCACAGCAGCAATTCACTGAAGAAATCCGCTTTATTGGGGAAATGTGCTGGGTTATATAGGAAGGAGCATGGGGTGATTGTGGTGTTACTTCTATGGGGCTGGTGGCTATTGGCTAGGTGCTGGGAGTGGGAGTGCGGAGAGAGGTGATTGGTCTTTAGGTGGCACCGTCGGGAACCGAGGACCAGGAAGAGAAGCCGGAAGTTCTCCATCTTTCTGGTGGGGGCCCTTCACCCCTCCCCCACAGCAACTTCACTTCTCTGTGTCTTAGCCTACTAGCATTTTGTTCATTTTGTTTTTACATTCCACAAATAAGTGAAATCACATGGCATTTATCTTTCTCTTCCTGGATTATTTCACTTAGAATAATACCCTCTAGAAAGAAAACTGGCAAAAATGTTTTGAATATAAACATGAGCAATTTTTCATGGGAATATCTCTTTGGTCAAGGGAAACAAAATAAAAAATGAAAAAGTGGGACTACTTCAAACTAAAAAGTTTCTGTAATGCAAAGGATGCCATCAACAGAACAAAAAGACAACCTACAGTATGGGAGAATATATTCATAATTATTTTTCCTAAGTTGTTAACATCAAACATATATAAAGAACTCATATACCTCAAAACCAAAAAACAAATAACCCAATTAAAAAATGAGTGGAACACCTGAACAGATATTTTTTTCCAAAGAAATACAAATGGCCAACAGGAACGTGAAAAGATCCTCTCCATTGCTCATCATTGGGGAAATGAAAAGGAAAAACACAATGAGATATCGCCTCACACCAGTCAGAATGGCCAGTGTAAGATACAAAATAACAGGTGTTGCTGAGGATGTGGAGAAAAGGGAACTCTCCTATACTGTTGGTGGGAGTTTCAATTTGTGCAACCACTGTGGAAAGAGAAATAGAGGTTCCTGAAAAAACTAAAAATTGAAATATTATTAGATCCAGTAATTCCACTTCCAGGAACTTACCTGAAGAAAAAAAATCTCTAATTTGAAAAGTTATATGCACCCCTATGTTTAATGCCAACATATGTATAATAGCCAAGTTATGGAAGCATCCATCAATACATGAATGGATAAAGAATATGTGGAACATAAGCACAATGGAATATTATCCAGCCATAAAAAAAGAAAGAAATCCTGCCATTTTTAACACTGGTTCTTTCTTTAAATTCCTTTCAAGTTCTGGTTTATTTTCAAGTTTGAGACAGGAAGTTGAAGCAGAAGAGGGGAAAAAGATGGCAGTATGAGAAGAGTGGCAGAAATCTCCCAAAACCACACATATTATGAAAATACAGCAAACACAACTATTCCTAAAAGACTGACTAGAAATAAGATTACACCAGCCAGTCTATGTCTGGGAGAAGAGAACATCTCACTAAAAGGATAAAGTAAAAAAGCCACACCTGGCAGGACCCAAGCACTCCCGCCACCCCAGTTCACTGGCAGGAGGAAGAGAATCAGAGTGGGGAGGGAGTAGAAGCCCAAGACTGCTAAATACCCAGCCCTCAAAATCTGCTCTGGGAGTACAAACTCACATTGTGCTCGGTTGATTAGAAGAGGTGAAAACCAAAGTCGGAGACCGAGACTGCAAACAGGATCCCTCAACTGGCTACCTGGGACAAAAGAAAAGCAGGCACTTTGAAAGACTCCAACAGTGAGAGGGATGCTAAAGGGGTAAGGGTTTAGAAGAAGGAACAGGTGGACAAAATCATCCCAGTACACTCAGCTCAGGTTGTGAACTTTCAGGAGTTTCAGGGACTCTATCCCTTAGGCTGGCAATGCAGAGCTGAGGCCCCTCACCATGATAAAAAGCCTGATACTTCTTCATCACCACCAGCACCTGCGCACAAACCGCTGTCCCCACTATTGGCTGCAGACCAGCCAGAGGGCAGCCCTGCCTACAGCAACTATATGGCTTAATACAGAGGCTTCTCCCTGCATTCCACTAACCAGCCCTGACACCAGAAGCAGGCATTGCAGCTGTGAAGCGGGAAAGGGCTTTGTCCTCCCAGCAGGCACCAGCACAACTTGTCTGTGACACCCACCATTGACTTAGGCCATCCCAAAGGCCAACCTGTCTGCGGCAACTTAGGAGATTAACAAACAGACCACTCCCTGCATGCAGCTCACTGGCTGTGACAGCAGAGACAGGCACTGAGGCCGAGAAGCAGGAAAGGGCTTTGTCCTCCTGGCAGGCCTGGGTGCCACTAGCCTATGACCCCTGACATCACACCAAGTCAGCAGGAGGGCAGCCTTACCCATGGCAGATAGAAAACTAACACAGAGGCTGTTCCTTGCACATGGCTCACTGGCACTGACAGCAGAGACTGGCATTGTGGCTAATCAGGAGAGGGTTCACTCTTCAGGGTAGGCATCAGTGCCACTCACCTGCAACCACTGCCATTGCTCTAAGATTATGAAAAAGCAGAAGAACCTTGTTCAATCTAAAATCCTTCAAACACCAGAAAGATGGCTCAATGAGAACGATATCACCAATCTTTCTGAAACAAATTCAAAATAAAACTCATAATCATGCTAAATATTCCAGAGCTAAGGGATGAATTCAGTAGGGAGATAGACACCTTAAAATATACAGTACTGAAATGAAACAAACAGTGGAGGGATATAAAAGCAGATTAGATGAGGTAGAGAAAATGGTAAATTGTATAGAAATTAGACAACAGGAATATAAAGCTCAGGCAGAGAGAGAAAAAAGGATCTCTGGGAATGAAAGAAAATGGAGAGAACTATGTGACCAATCCAAATGGAACAATATTCTCATTACAGGGATACCAGAAGAAGAGAGAGAAAAAGTATAGAAAGTGTCTTTGAAGAAATAATTGCTGAAAAAATTCCCAATCTAGGGGAGAAATAGTCTCTCAGGCCATGGAAGTGCACAGATCTCCCAACACAAGGGACCCAAGGAAGACAACACCAACACATATAATAATTAAAATGTCAAAGGTCAAGGCCAAGGACAGAGTATTAAAAGCAGCCAGAGAGAGAAAAAGATCACCTCCAAAGAAAACTCATCAGAATATCATCAGAATTCTCAGCAGAAACCTTATAGGCCAAAAGGGAGTGGCATGATATATTCAACACAATGAAACAGAAGGGCCTCAAACCAAGAATACTCTACCCAGCAAGATTACCATTTAAATTTGAAGGAAGGATTAAACAATTCCCAGATAAGCAAAAGTTGAAGGAATTTACCTTCCACAGACCCTCTCTTCAGTGTATTTTAAAGGGGCTGTTCTAAATGGAAGTGGACCTAAGGCTAAATAGCTGTCACTAGAGAAAATAAAACCACAGTAAAGGAAGTAGATCAATTAAATATTAACCAAAAGCAAAATTAAATCAACTACCCACAAAGCCAGTCAAGGGATACACAAAGAGTACAGAACATTACACTTAACATATAAAGAGTAGAGAAGGAAAAAAAAGGAGAAAAATAAAGAATCTTCAGATTGTGTTTACAATAGTGTAATAAGCAATAAGCAAATTAAGTTAGACTGTTAGATAGTAAACAAGCTGCCATTGAACCTTTGGTAACCACAAATCCAAAGCCTACAATGGCAGTAAGTGCGTATCTATTGATAATAATCCTAAATGAAAATGGACTGAATGTACCAATCAAAAGACATAGAGTTACAGAATGGATAAAAAGCATGACCCATCCAAATGCTGCCTAAAGGAGACTCATTTCAAACCTAAATACATACACAGACTAAAAGGGAAGGGATGGAAAGAGATATTTCATGCAAACAATAAGGAGGAAAAAGCAGGAATTGTAATACTTGTATCAGACAAAATAGACTTCAAACCAAAGAAAGTTACAAGAGACAAAGAAGGACATTATATGATAAAGGGGTCAAACAAGAGGACATAACCATTATAAATATGCATCCAACACAGCAGCACCTACATAGGTGAAACAAATACTAACAGAATTAATGGGGAAAATAGAAAGTAATGCATTCATTTTAGGAGAACTCAACACACCACTAACTACAAAGGACAGATCAACTAGAGACAAAATAAGTAAGGACACAGAGGCACTGACAACACATTAGAACAGATGGACCTAACAGACATCTACAGAAAACCCCACCCAAATGCAGCAGGATACACATTCCTCTCAAGTGCACATGGAATATTTTCTAGAATAGATCACATACTAGGCCACAAAAAGAGTCTCTAACAAATTCAAGAAGATTGAAATTGTACCAACAAACTTCTCAGATCACAAATGTATACAATTAGAAATAAATTGTACAAAGAAAACAAAAAGACTCACAAACACATGGAGTCCTAACAATATGCTCCTAAATAATCAATGGATCAATGACCAAATTAAAACAGAGATCAAGCAATATGTGCAGACAAATGACAACAATGACCCAACCTCTGTGGGACACAGCAAAGGCAGTCTAACAGGAAAGTATATAGCAATCCAGGTCTATTTAAAGAAGGAAAAACAATCCCCAATGAACAGTCTAAATTCACAATTACCGAAACTGGAAAAAGAAGAACAAATGAGGCCCGAAGTCAGTATATGGAGGGACATAATAAAGATTAGAGAAAAAAGAAATAAAAATTGAGAAGAATAAAAGAGAGAATTAAGGAAACCAAGAGCTATTCTTTGAGAAAAGTAAATAAAATAGATATACCTGTAGCTATACTTATCAAGGAAAAAAGAGAATCTATACACATAAACAGAATCAGAATGAGAATGGAAAAATCACTATGGATACCACAGAAATACAAAGAATTATTAGAGAATACTGTGAAAAATTTTATGCTAACAAACTGGATATCCTAAAAGAAATGGACAACTTTATAGAAAAATACAATCTTTTAAGGCTAACCCAGGAAGAAACAGAAATACTGAACAGATCAATTACCAGCAAGAAAATTGAAATGCAATAAAAAAACTAACCAGGAACAAAAACTCTGGACCAGATGGCTTCACTGCTGAATTTTATCAAATATTTAGAAAAGATCTATTACCATCCTCTTTATAGTTTTCCAAAGAGTAGAAGAGGAGGGAATATTTCCAAACTCATTCTATTAGGTCAGCATCATGCTAATACAAAAACCACGCAAACAACACACAAAAAAAGAAAATTACAGACCAATACACCTGATGCATATAAATGCAAAAATACTCAACAAAACAGCAAACCAAATTAAAAAGTGCATCAAGAGGATCATACATAATGATCAAGTGGGATACATCCCAGTGGTGCAAGGATGGTACAACACACAAAAATCCATCAACATCATCCACCACATCAATAAAAAGAAGGAAAAAAATCACATGACCATCTCCATAGATGCTGAAAAGCATCTGACAAAATTCAACACCCATTCATGATAAAAACTCTCAACAAAATATGCATGGAGGGCAAGTACCTCAACATAATAAAGGCAATATATGACAAACACACAGACAACATCATACTTACCAGTGAAAAGCAAAACTTTTCCTTTAAGATCAGGAACAAGACAAAGATGTCCACTTTCCCCACTTTTATTCAACATAGTTCTGGAGGTCCTAGTCATGGCAATCAGACAACACAAAGAAATAAAAGGCATCCGATTGGCAAGGAAGAAGTTAAAATGTCCCTGTTTGTAAATGACATGACATTGTACATAAAAAACCCTAAAGAATCCACTCCAAAACTACTAGATCTAATATATGAATTAAGCAAAGTTACAGAACACAAAATTAATACACAGAAATCCATTGCATTCCTATATATTAATGATGAACTTGAAGAAAGAGAAATCAGGAAAATAATTCCATTCACAATTGCATCAAGAAGAACAAAATACGTAGGAATAAACCTAACCAAGGAAGTGAAAAACCTATACCATGAAAACCACAAGACACTCTTTAGTGAAATTAAAGAAAATACCATTAAATGGAAACACATCCCATGCTCATGGATAGGAATAATTAATACTGTCAAAATGGCCATCCTGGCTAAAGCAATCAACAAATTCAATGCAATCCTTATCAAAATACCAAAGGCATTCTTCAATGAACTAGAGCAAATAGTTATAAAATTCATATGGAAACACAAAAGACCCCAAATAGCCAAAGTAATCCTGAGAAGGAAAAAAAAGTGGGGTGGATCGTGTTCCCCAACTTCAAGCTCTACTACAAATCCACAGTAATCAAGGCAATTTGGTACTGGCACAAAACAGACCCATAGATCAATGGAATAGTATAGAAACCCCAGATATAAACCCACACATATATCACCAAGTAATATATCATAAAGGAGCCATGGACATACAATGGCGAAATGACAGCCTCTTCCACAGCTGGTGTTGACAAAACAGGATAGCTACATATAAGAGAATGAAACCGGATTATTGCCTAACTCCATAGACAAAAGTAAACTTGAAATGGATCAAAGACCTGAATGTAAATTATGAAACCATAAAAGTCTTAGAAGAAAACATAGGCTTAAGTCCCTTGAATATAAACATGAGCAACTTTTTCATGAACATATCTTCTCAGACATGGGGAAAAAAAGCAAAAACTAACACCCGGGACTACATCAAACTAAAAATCTTCTGTACAGGAAAGGACAAGATCAGTAGAACAAAAAGGCATCCTACAGTATGGGAGAATATATTCATAAATACATACCCAATAAAGTGTTAACATCCAAAATATATTAATAGCTCACTTGCCTCAGCACCCAAGAAACAAATAACTTGATTAAAAAATGGGCAACGAATCTGAACAGACACTTCTCCAAAGAAGAAATTCACATGGCCAACAGGCACATAAAAAAGATGCTCCACATAACTAATCATCAGAGAAATGCAAATAAAAACCACAATGAGATATCACCTAATACCAGTTAGGATGGCCACCATCCAAAAGACAAGCAACAACAAATACTGGTGAGGATGTGGAGATAGAGAAACCTTCCTACACTGCTGTTGGGAATTTAAGTTAGTTTAACCATTTTGGAAAGCAGTATGGAGGTTCCTCAAAAAACTCAAAATAGAAGTACCATTTGACTGAGGAATTCCATTCCTAGGAACTTGAAGCAGATTACATTCATATTCATGAACTCATTTATCACCTACACATGAATAAAAAATTAACATCTCCACTTCAGATTTGTGTTCCCCACATACATAGTTAGTGGACTCATCCACCTTCTCACTAGAATATCTAATCTGCATCTCACATTCACCAGAGCCAAAACTATACCCATAAATAAGTGACATTGAGAAAGTATTTCTCATTTCAATGAAAATATTCTTAACCAAATGTTCAAGTAAGAAACCTTGCAATCTTGATGATGGTCTGCTTATAGTGTGAGTTGTCTATCATCTAGTTCATTCTATTTAATCTACTAAATATCTCAGATAATAAAATTTCTTTCTCCTTATGGTACTATACTAGTCTAGTGTTTCATCATGGCTGATCTATTAAAGCTTATAGTCTCCAAATTAGTTTCCACTAGTCTACATATTTCATCCAATGTGGTCATTGCATGCACACCACAGTGATTATATCCAAAATGCAAATCTGAGCATGTTAAATCTCTTAACTCTTCAAAGCTTTCCTATGGCTCATAGAAAGATTCAAACTTTAATATGGCTTCAAAATCCTGTATCACTTAGCCAATTTGAGTTTGTTTCCCATGTTCCCTTTTCGTTTTCATTGCAACAATCTCTTAGCAGTTTCTCAAAAAATCTGTGACCTGTTCTACTTCCAAGTCCTTCTAAAATTTCTATGTTCTTTACCCATATGACTACTTTTACCCTCTTCTGTTGGTTAATTCCTACTATGTAGTTCACACTTGTACGTAACACCCCCACCCCGCCCTCACTTTCCCTACTGTTCTATGAGGACAGCTGTCCACTGCTTGACCCTGGATATGTCTGGACTTGAGAAACCTGAAAACACAGTGTGTTGTACCCATGGGAAAGGGGCTGGATAGGGGCCTTGAAGGCTGGACGCCTGGCCATGAAGGCCACATGCATGTGCATCTTCAATATTTATGTGACCATGAATTAACACTGTAGCAGCATAAGAAGTACAGCTTTATGCAGAATAAAGTGGCCTCTTTTGAACAGCCTCCGTGATGACTCCCAGTGCCTTCTTTGCTCTCTCCATAGCCCTAAAACCTCAAAGGCAATGCCTGGACCCCGACACTTGGCATCACAAACAGGATGAAGTAAGTGGTCACAAGAGCAATGGTCCTTCGGCTTCCCTGGATATGGAGGGGTGGGCTGAGGAGACGTGGCCCCCAGCATCTATTTGGTACTCAGTGGCAGCATTTGGACTGCTTGGGCAGTGCCAGAGGATTTGGGAGTCTGTACATCTAGCCCCAGAGGCTATACATCCAGCATTGGAGATGCTAGAGTCTCTAGTGCCTCTGGCCCTCCGGGAATGGGCTGGGTGAGTGGCGTGGATGTTCCTGACGGTCGTCAGCCATGCCACTTGTGAAACTGCGGAGTTGCAGCAGCAAGTGCAGAGTCTCCAATGGAAGGGGGAGGACTTGGAGTGACGGCTGGTGGCTGTCGAACGTATGTTACAGACACCGGTGAGTACTGCCTGTGCTTGTCATGGGCAGGAAGCCCCGAGTGCAGCACAGCATCATTGCTTTTGCATGCTTGCCCCATTGTGAGGCAACCTGTGGAGGTGCAGGAACCCAGAGCCGCAGGGGATTCTGGCAAACGACATATACCGCCTTGAAATTGTGGAATTTGGCCAGACAGTGTAAGCAACATTTGGAGGAACTGTGGCTGTGAGCTGAAAGCACTGAGAACCCAAAGCAGTGTCAGTGTTAGCTTGCTTGGGAAACGTATGAGTAGAGCGACCTTAAGTGACCAAAGTGAGAACTACTGCAGTGAAGCAGCATAAGGAAAAAGAAAATAAAACAGCCACAGTGAAAACACTGCCAGCGACAGCCACAGTAGAACATTGAAAGTGAGCCACAGACAGGTATGAACTGACCTTTTGGCTGCTGGTTTAGATCCTGAAAAGCGTGATGGACAGCCCTTTGCAGTCTTGATGGGGCTATGGAAACAGTTGCATCTGACCAATGCTATTGCCCACTGCCCCCAACACAGGTGCGGCGAGTGTTGTAGTGTACTAGGAACTTGCGTCTTATGTACTGACTGACTTCCTTCCCAACTAGGGAGGGATGGGGCTGAGGTACCTGGTATATTAGGACACCAGACACCGGAGGCCATTTGTTGAACTTGCCATTCACTGGTCCCCACAGAATATACAGCGAGTGTTGGCGCTAGTGCACATATGTGGTGATTGGAGGAAGCCCACATCATCTGCCCAGTACACATCCCTTTTAATTTGCCCATGTGGCCTGTGAAGAAGTCAGACAGCACCTGGAGAATGACCATGGACTATCGGGAACTAAACAAAGTGACTCCCCTGCTGCACGCTGCAGTACTGGATATTACCGACCTGACGGATAAACTGACTATGACCTTGGGACTAATCACTTTGTGTTGGATTTGGCTAATGCCTTCTTTTCCATTGACATTGCACCAGAAAGCCAGGGTAACTTAGCCTTCATGTGGGAAGGCCGGCAGTGGACATTCACTGTTCTCCCACAAGGATACCTGCACAGTCCTGCTTTGTGTCATGGTTTGGTGGCAAGTGACCTGGCCACCTGGTTCCATCCATCTTCATTTCAAGTGTTCCATTATATAGGTGATATAATGTTAACATTGGATTCTCTCCCAGATCTGGAAGTTGTGGCTCGCAGTTTGCACCAGGCCCTCCAGGGGTGGGGATGGGTCATCAATGAAGACAAAGTGCAGGGACCTCGTTATTCTGTCAAGTTCTTGGGTGTGTCTGGTCGGGTGAGACAAAGGTGTTACCTGAAGCAGTGACTGATAAAGTACAACGCTACTCCTCCCCCCACCCCATAAAATGTTAAGCAGCTACAAACATATGGGCTTGCTGGGGTATTGGAGAATGTTTATCCCTCACGTAGCCATGCTGTTAAAGCCACTGTATCACCTTATAAAGCAGGGGAAACATGGCACTGGATGCCAGAGGTAGAAAAGGCTTTTGCTGAGACAAAAAGAGCAGTGGTTCAGGCCCAGATGCTGTGAGTCACTGACCCCTTCATGCTGTTCCTGCTGATGGTGTCTGCCAACACGGATGGGTATGGGTGGGGATTATGGCAGAAACATGGGCCCATAAAGTCCCAATAGGATTTTAGTCTCAGTTGTGTAAGGGAGCAGGATTCATTATTTCCTGTTGGAAACAGCTGGCAGCAGTGCCTGTCACCGTACTGGCTACTGAAGGAATCACTGGACTACATACAGTACAGGTCATTACTGTCCTCCTGATTGAGGGGTGGATGTGAGCCTGGCTACAGCTCCCTGGACTATGGTTGCACAGACACCCTTTCTGACCAATTGTGGAGCCTATTTAGAATAATGGGATAGATTCTCCAGAAGCCCTCTCTCACAGGAATTCCAGCAAGTCCTGGGACTGTTAACCTTTGCTGTTGAACACCCACCCACCTTACTGAGTGGAAGCACCAATGGTAAGCCTCTAGGAGGAGGGGACAGGGATGCCACCAGTGGAGGCCTGGTATACAGACAGATCTGCGAAGGGCCACCCACCAACATGGGTGGCCGTCACCATTCAGCCCTTAAGGAAAGAGTTCTGGTATGAGGGAAATCCAGCCAGTGGGCTGAATTACAGGTGATGTGGCTTGTCTGGGCTAGAGAATCAGGTCAGATAACCATCTGTACTGACATTGGGCTGTGTTCCATGGCCTTACTGTCTGGTTACCTCAGTGGGCAGTATAAGACTGAGAAATTGGCCATTACCCACTGTGAGGACAAACAATGTGGAAAGACCTTTGGGACCATGGGTGAAAGGAAGGGGCCCTCATATATCATGTGTCAGGACATTGCCTAGCCTTAAGCCCTGGGACTGACATGGCTGATGCCTTGACCAGGGCTTTTACGCTCTGGGAACTGCCTGCTATGGACATCGGACCATGGTTGCATAAGAAACTAGGGCATGTAGGCCCTAGAACAATGTGTAAAGTCACCTAGAGATGGCACATTCCACTGACATTTGCTGGCATAAAACAAGTGGTGCAAGCATGTGCTCAATGCACTCACTTCTACCCACATTGTCATCAGGTACCCATGCAAGAGGGACTGAAACATTTAGGATGGACACAGTGGGTGAAGCACTTACCCTACCAGTGCATTTGCTGATGAGCAACCAAGGAGAATGGGGGAAAGTCCCATAGAGACGGTGTTGGTGGCTCACCCACACATCTTGAAATATTTAAAACAAGGCCCCAAGGAGTTGCAGCCAGAGTTGCTGGAAGAAATGTTGCTCCTCCTGCCTCACATATGTTTTCTCCTGGCTGTTCCAAGGAGTGGATGTGGCCATGGACCTTGTTGTCTGAAGGACATCCACGGGTCACCCTGTCTGAGGTAAGGGGGGAGGGGCTGACCCACTGGTTACAAGTTACCCCATAGATAGGAAAGTGGCCTTTTAAACTGACTTCTTCCTTGCTGAGGAGGACAACAGTCATATTGGTAGGGACTTTGGCTGTGCTGGTGTGGCCAATACCTGAATTTCTGTTGAAGGCTGAACCAGATGCTCTGCCAATGTCTTCAGGCCTTCTGGTCTGATATCTCAGACCACGAAAACTGCCCTTGGCAGCCACTGTTTTGTCACAGATGACAAGGATGCTTGTATCCTCCCAGATAACCAGGACTTGCCATTGATGGTGTCTTTGTCTTCCCTGTCTTTCCACCCAGGTTGACAGCAATAATATGGTGGCATGGGCCCATACTTTTGCCCATGTACATAATGTCTCCCACTGCTGGATGTGTATGGAACTGCCCATGGAAGTCACTGTTGGACTGCCATGGAAAATTGCTCTTGCCATCCTGTCCATGTGGGAATGCCTTCAAACATGGAATCATAGTGATGCCAAAGGTGAAGCAAAATGGCATGCAACTGAGCAGTTGATCTGACAATCAGCACACACTCTGCCTGGGGAGGGTACCATGTATGATGAGCAGAGATGGATGTCTAGTATACATGTAACCTTGCAAACCAGAACTCTGCTGTGCATTGAACAGCAGGTTTTCACACCCAATTTCATGGCTGGTTACCCAGAGAACTGTGCACCAATGTCAGTGTTAATCACACCCCTAAGTGCTGGTGGGACGGTTGCACCTATGTGGGCACAGTGCCAACTGACCCTTTGCTGGGAGAAAACATTTGGATATGTAGGGAATATGGCTGGTCTTATCTCCCTACAAATCGGACTGGCCGTTGTACTTGGGGCCCCCCATACATATCAGAACAGATACTACAAACCTTGCCATGGCCCACACATAATTGAGATGCTGTATATATATATCATCCCAAATGGATGAAATGGTGGTTTTGCCCCCTGGCTATCTTCCTTCTGGGGGCTGGCACTATAGATGTAGAATCATAAATAGAAGCCCTGGCACAGCATGTTGCTTGTGCCTTGAAAGTAACAAGGTCCTCGCTAGCCCTATTGCTAGATGAAGTCACCCAAATGCAGAAGGTGGTTTTACAAAACAGAATGTCTCTGGATGTGCTCACAGCTATGCAAGAGGTCACCTGTGCTTTACTGCATTGACAGCTGTGTTTCTATCCCAGACCACTAGCAGCAAATAGAAGCCTCACTCCAGAAAGTGAATGATGAAGTGTCTCAGATACAAGCCTTGTCCCAAGACACCCTGTCTACTTGGTGGTCACAGCTTGGTCCCACTTGGTGGTGGTTCCTAACCATAGTGGCCACTGGGGCTGTGGCCTCCTTGTCCACTATTGTTCTTTATATTGTTTCTGTGGGCTCTGGGCACAGGGCTCTGCTTTGTGTACAAGGAAGAAGCAGGACAGCTGCCCGCTGCTTCACACCAAATGTGTCTGGCCTTGTAAGGAGCCAGATATGTTGGACCTTGAGAAACCTGGAAACACAGCATGTTGTACCCATGGGAAAGGAGCTGGATAAGGGCCCTCAAGGCCAGACACCTGGCCATGAAGGCCACATGCATGCACTTCAATTTTTATGCAACCATGAATTAGCATTGTAGCAGTAAAAGAAGTACAGCTTTATTGCAGAATAAAGTGGCCTCTTTTGAGCACCCTCCATGATGACTCCCTCTGCCTTCTTTGCTCTTCGCATTGCCCCCAAACCACAAAGGCACCTTCCGGATCCCAATAACACCTCAGTGTTACTTCTCAAATTCATTAAGCCCAGGACTACATGAAATCCTCTGGTTATATGACCACATAGTTCTTTTCTTTTCTAGGGCTTACCATAGTTACAATTTGGAATATTTAACTGCTTTCTGTTTACCACATGTGGCTGTTTTGTATGGCCTGGAGTCATATCTGTTTATTCCATCATTAAATTTATGGCCAGAATTAATTGCCTGGAAATCACCAAATATATGTTGACTGATAAATATTTTGCCTGAAACATAATGCTTAACTTTTACTAGTTTGGTACCTGTTCACAGCTATCTGTATACCATGGTATCTAAAACATTAATAACTGTGGTTCTCAGATTGGGTGTGTGTGCCCCCCAAAAACCTACAGGATTATTAGATGACTCATCTGTAATTGTTAACAGGTCAGAATATAAGCAAATTATTTTCTCTTTTCTTTCATATTGCCTCTCCTGGAATCACTGCTTTATCCCCTTTATATCAGCACAGAACCATAAGTCTCTGTAAAAGTTATTCTACTCCTGTACTGTTTCTTCCATTTATATATAAAATATAAATATTTTGTTTAAAAAAAAAGAAGCTGAGTATTTCAGAAGAAGGAATAAAAAAGCCAAGTTAAAAATTTTGTGTGTTATTTTATTAATATTCTTGTGACATATCCTTCTAAATAATCAGGTGCCAAACCAATTTTCTACCTGAACTATACAGTGAAGGTCATAGGAAATGTCCTTAAAGCTCTACACCTATCTGGCAGTAGTAAAAAGAGGGCAGCGCATTGTGATGCAGATTTGCTACAATGTTCAGCCAGTTCTCTGGCAGACAGTTTCCCATGAATATCATTATCCTGCCCATAAAAAAAAGCACACCTAGTAATGGGCAAAACACTACCCGCAATAAGATGAAAAGCCCTCCCAGCTAGCAAACCTCACCACCTGACATTTGAATGTTTGAGAATTACCAACAGGTGCAGGGAAGCAAGACGATATGGATATTAGGTAACAGTTTAAGGAATTAGGAACAGAGTTCAGTGTTACCACTGAGAGAGTTGAATTGAGCTTGGTATTTGGCAAAGGTTATATATCTGAGAGCTACAATAAAATATGAATGGCTATGGAAATAAGTATACTATTTAGAAGCAGTATCAAGAACAACTCTTAAAAGCCTTTCTCTAAAAAAATTGTTACAGTAAATGACAGAGTTTCATATTATTATGTTCTTTCCAAATAAAGTCTTGAAGTGAAAATGTATATTCTTACACATTTGATATATATTGCACTAAGGAACTATTTTAATATTGTTAGAATTTTCAAAGCTAGATGCATATTCAATTTATAATTGAGTTGTGTTCAATAAATTTATTCACATTATCCTAATCTGAACCATATATTAAACTATAAGGACTATTAATAAACGTTTGTTATTGCAAGAAAAATAAATTGTAGACCTAAAAATTTAGGAATTCTGAATGAATAATAAATATATGAGTCGTAGTTATGTTAGGGTGTGTTGTTTATTTTCCTTGGTTCTTGTCCGTTCTGCAACAAAGAATTGAAGGGCCGAGACACAATAGTGAAGCAGAGTAAAAGTTTTTGTTTAAAATTACATACTTAAAGAGAGAAAAGTGTGGGCAACTTCAGAGAGAAGCTCATCCTAAAAAGTTGAGAAAAAGTGGGGGTGACCTCAGAGAGGTGAGCCCTAAAATGTAGAGAAAAAGTTTCATTTAAGGCAAAAAGGTGCACACTTGGAGAAAGGAGAATATGGGCTACCTCAGAGAAAAGACACACTGAAATTTTGGGAATTCCCCCTTTTAAGGATTTGTTCAGGAATGTGACAAATGGCTTAGGGTGTGGACTTGTCAAGTGGTCTCAAGATGTTTATCTTTGATGATGAGACAGGGACCATGGGTTTAGACAGAGTATCCGGAAAAAACAAAGCAAGGTAATCCATTGAGAGATTTGCTTTAGCCTGTTTGGGGGCCCAGTTTGTTTTTCTGACATTACCCAGGTGCTGCTTTTCTTCCTCCAGCCCTAAACAAATGATTTGCAACCTAGGCAATGTAACAAGCAAGTCCAAAACAACCTAGTAAAAACAGGAAGGATTCATCTTGAAAATAAGATTACATCTTAAAACCCAATTAGTGAAAAGGTAAGTTTCTTAACAAACAGACAATAACTCAGCCCATCTTGGGCGAAAAGCAGACAGTCTTGAGGGGTATGCTCCCAGCCCAGGAAACTGCTATCCTGGGAGGAAATCATAGCAGTAAAATTCTTGTAAATAACCAGGAAGACTAATAACAAACATAATATCTCTTCAAAGATAACGATTGTGGGACCACTTAGCAGGTGTACATCCTTAGCCCTTCCTCTCTCAACTGCGTGTAAAACCCCTAGACAATGCACCACCCCATGGCTCTCTTGTCCCCTCCTGGTCTGAGCCAGGAGCTCTACCTCTAGGTATATCTAAATAAAAATCTCTGCCTTGCTCTCCTACCTTGAGTGTTTGTGAAGTTCATTCTTTGACTCAGTGAACAAGAACCTCAGCATCAATGAGAGACATTAGGTCTCTTCTATTATCAGTCCTCCAGTTAATTCTGCAAAATTAACACAAAGAAATTTACTGATCTGCTTCCTCCTCAAGAGAGCAGCTTCCCTCTGGGAACATATCAATCAAGACCACCTGCCCTACCTCCAAGGTGGACTGAGTTACTCTCTGTTTGCTAAAGAATATGTGAGGAATCTTGTTAACTTCCTGGGTTTTAAAATGCAATCTTAGAGATGGAATCTTTTCAGTTTTTACTAAGCTGTCTATATCTGGGCTTCTTTGGAAAATTAATCATGATACTTGTCCCCTGCCCAGGTTACAATTAATTGATTAGCAGCTGGAGGAGGAGAAAAACAGCATATAGGTTAAGTTAAAGAATAAACTGGGCCTTTTAGTAGACTAAAATGTATCTTACAGTGGCATGATCTAATTGACACAATTAAGACATGGGCTGTGCTCAGTTACTTCTCTTTATCTGGCTAATAATCTGCATATTCCAAGTTGTTTCCAGCCTTTGGAGGTTCAACTGATTAACTTGTTAGCTCTGTGAGTTTTTTCTGGCTCTCTGGTTTTATCTAGTTAACTCTTTGAGCCCCTTTTGGTGGACTTTACTGGCCTTAATCTCTCTCCACCCTGCTCATATCTATTTTCCTGCCTAACAGTCACATTAAGTTAACCCTTGATTTTAATAGAAATATGCCAAGATGGACATTCCATATCTAATATTTTGTCATTGTGAACATTTCTTACTAATATTAAACAAAGACTAATTTTGAAGTAAACATTCTGTACTGGTTTGTAAAGAATCAGTGGTCATTTGTTACTTATTTTAACTTTAAATGTATTGCTGTCTAAAATCATCATGTATTATTCTGACTTTTAAAGTGACAAAATCATTTGAACAAAAAAAGAACAATTATAAATTCCAGAAGAAATATAAAACAAAACTACCAGAGGACTCTGATGAATGAATAAATACAGGGAGAATTTGGAGAGGACTTTAGCCATAAGGGAATTTTTAGGGCTGTAAGTCCAGGGAGAGGAAATCCAGGGTCAAAATATCTCTAAAACCGAAATGAGTCAAAGGGAGAAATAAAGTTTAAAACCCATTTACTGCTTACAAACTGCAGTCCATGGCTGTCTCTTTCCTGCTCAGGCCAAAGTAAAAACAGCCCTCCCCCTCAGCTCTCAGGTTCATATAAGCCCTCTGTTGCCCAGGTAATTACCCATTGATAGGGAGACAAAGCTCTCCACCCCTGAGGAATGTCTACTGATATGCAGATGCACCAGAGCCATACCACTCTCCACCCCTGAATGCCTGTTGATATGCAGATGCACTAAAGGCTGGTGAGATATTCTGGAAATATTATAATTTTACCCACAAGAGCACAAGTGTTTAGAATGAAAGTTTCAGTAAGTTTAAAGATAGATTAATGGTGATGATATCATCCAACCTTAAGGAGGTTAAAATAGAATGACTAAAATTGTCAGAGCCCCTGGGACACACAGTGTACTTTTCCTCATAGACTTTGACCATTTTATTCATTAATTTATTTATCTATAGTTGAAGTGCCAAAATAAGAAAAGTGAGAGAATTGAACAAATAAAATGTTTGTACAAATAATTAATGAATATTACCAAATTTGGAGAAAAACATAGATTTGTAGATTCAAGAAGCTTAGCAAAATCCAAAATGGATAAATTACAAATACATACACACATCCCCACATGCACACACATAGTAAGCACATCAGTTAAGCTACTAAAAACCAACATTAAGGGAAATGCTTTAAATAAATTAGAGACAAACAGCACATATTATGGAACAATATTTCTAATTATCTTTGACTTCTCTGCATTCAAGGAGGCCAAAAGAGAGTGGGGGGAAAAATGGCATTTGTAAGGTTAAATTTAAAAAGAACAATGGTGAAGTAAATAAAGTAAATCAAAAGAAAATGTCATGGCCAAGAAAGAAGTGTTAAGTAAGCTTACTAAGATTGTATTAATTGTTCCAGAGGGAAATTCTAATCTTCAAGAGTGAATAATAAATATAGTAAGTGGCAAGTATCTATATGAATATAAATATAAACAAAGTATAAGTGAAACAAATACGTGTGTGTGTGTATATGAGACTATCCCAATCAAAATAAAAGCACAATGAAAAAAAGGTTAAAAGGTCAGTTCCAAATTTGATTTGGAAACATAAACAACTTAGAATGTAAACTTAAAATAGAAGGACAAAGTTGAAGAGAAACACAAGCGTACTTCAAGATATAAAGCTATTGTAGTCAAGATTCTGGGTTAATAGACTTTTTCTGAAAGGGAACAGATAGTAAATACCTTAGCATTTGTAGGCCAAACATGGGGTCTCTTCCCAGTTGCTCAGCTATGCCACTGAAGCAGAAAGGTGCATAGATATTACATAAACAAATGAGCTTGTTATGATCTAACCAGACTTTATTAACAAAAATTGACAGTGGGCCCCATTTGCTTGTGGGTCATAGTTTGCAACCCTGATCAAGACTATGGAATTGGCAAATAGAAAATCCAGAATAGACCAACTTATGTTTGTCAGTTTTCAACAAAGATATTAAACCAATTCATTGGTGAACATTTGGCAGTAGTTTCTCTGTGTAGTTATAATTTGTCTTTCCCAACTAATGACATTGAACCTCATTTGTCTTCAAGAACTATGTCCATAAGTGTTTGTTAAAATCTTTTTTTATGATAATCTAAAAAGACTAGTGCAAAGTTTTGATGCAGATGTGAAGCAACTAGAACTAATATTGATAATTAGAATATAAATTATTCTTAGTTTAGAAAATGGTTTTGATGTAGAGCAGGAACCAGGAACAAGCATCATAGTTAACATTTCCTGCTTATGATGAAAAATGCTGAGATATGAACAGTATAGTACCAGGAAGTGAGGAGGTAAGATTCCTAACATACTCTTCAGCAAACAGACAATAACTCAGCCCACCTTGGGGACAGGGTGGGTGGTCTTGATTGATAAGTTCCCAAGGAAGCTGCTATCCTGGAAAATAACTGACCAATTCCTTGTGTCAAGTTAATTTTTCAGGATCACCTGGAGGCCTGATAATAGAAGAGAATGTCTCTCAGTGTAGATAAGCATTTTGAGACCACTTTACAAGTCTATACCCCTGGACCTTTGAAAAATGCTTTGAAGACAGAAACCCTAGTCCTTAGTGCACCTCCTCTTTGAGGAAGCCTTCACTTTTTCTCTCTTTAAGCGCATACATTTAAACAAAGCTCTCTCACTGTTCAGCTTACTGCATTTTGTCTTTTTGCTATTTCATTCTATTTCCAAGCTTCCAATTTACCCCTGATAAGTAGGGAGGGGCTGCCAAGAGCTCAGATTTGGGCCTGTAAGTTCCTGTTGCCTGGGTGACATGACAAAACTGCAGCTGCAGGATTTGCTTTTTAGTAGCTTGCCAGAAAACCTCCTTTCTTTGACTTTGGGAAGTTCTCAGAACATAATCTCACTCCATCCTGTGCTCCGTGGCTCCCCAAACCCTGGGGGCAGTAACAGCTAGTCCCCATGCAGTGTAGATCCAAGTGGACACAGGACACCAAGTGACCCTGGCTTTAAGAGATGGCAAGGGAATCTGCCCTATACCAAGAAAATGTCTAGCAAACTTTTCCTCTGCACCTCTGTATTTTCCTGCTCTCAGCTGCCTGCAAGGCCACTGCCATTCATTTCTGCTATCATTCTAATGAATACCTAGACTCTTCTAACCTGCTCAAGATTTCTTTCTCATTCAGAGTCAAGAGTCTTCCCCTGTCCAGGTTGAGGTTTCACTTGGTGCATGAGGAGAGAGCTCCCCAGATGGAACTGCCCGGCAACAGTTTGGTAATTTCTTAAAATGCTAAAGAAACATTTACCATATAACCCAGCAGTTTTGCCCCTGTTTATTTACGCAAGGGAAATCAAAAGATTTTTCCACGCAAGACTTGTAAGTAATTATTCATAGGAGATTTATTCATTAGAGCAAAGCTTGAAAAAATCCTCTGTGTATTGACTGCTGAATGGATAAACCAACTATGTATTAGTCCATTTGTATGTATTAAACTACATGCAATGGAATAACACTCAGTGATAAAGAGTAGCCAACCTCTGAATCAAACAACAGGAATGCATGTCAAAATCACTATGCTTACTGAAAGAAAGCTGATATATACAAAACGTTGGAAAGTGTAATCTAATCTATAGGGATCAAGACACAGTCAGTAGTTACTTATGACTGGAGAATGAAAGAAGGGTGAACAGTAATGAGGCATGAGTGATCTTGATTCTGGTGGTGGTTTTAGAGTAGTAACAATCTTTAAAGTCATGTTTTTCATTTGAAATAGATACAGTTTGTTATGTGCAATTTCTATGTCCATAAAGCTCATCAAAATAAAAATTGCTTAAAAATATATTATTATTTACATGTAAACCTAATTTAGGAAGGTGTTCATAATGTAACTTGATACATTATAGAGAAATATTTTGTAGTTAATTCTTTTCTAGTATTTGAAAGAACATTTTAGGAGTCAGACCAACAACTTATTGTGAGGTAAAGTCTCGCATGCTGAAATTTTGACATGAAGCTTGTGTATTGATTTCATTTTCAATAAAGAGGTCCATTTTTGTAACAATTACTGTCTGTTCAGGAAACATAAATCACACAGTAACTTGAAGATAGTTAATATAAAGATTAGTTAAATATTGACAAGAGACTGGACTCCTATTAAATAGTTACCTGATTGGCTACTAGGATCAAGAGAAGTCCATGTAAGGAATGGAGGAATCCAAATTACTAGGACAGGTAGTAAGTACTAGGACTTCATGCAACAACAATCTGATGGTAAGATTATTCTTACTTCATTACTTTGAATAGCAGATCAAGACAATGGAGTAATATGCCAATTGTGAATAAAGAAAGCACAGTCTGATAATATCTTACATGGAAACGTTATTGTAACTGATTAACAGCTTGTCTTAATCCTTTATTTATTGCATTACTATAAACAGGACAGATGGACATTTGACAGTATAAAGTCTGTGAAGGGCCCCCACCAGTAAGATGGCGAACTTCCGGCTTCTCTTTGGGGGGTTCTCGGTTCCCACCGGCACCACCTGAAGCCCAATCACCTCTCGCCCCCCTCCCAATCCCAGCACATAGCCAATAGCCACCAGCCCCAGAGAAGTAACACCACAATCACCCCATGCCCCTTCCTATATAACCCAGCACCTTTCCCTAATAAAGCGGAATTCTCTGGTGAATTGCTGCTGTGTGTTGCTCCTTTCCTTTCATTGGTGCAGAAACCCTGGAGACGGGACACCCCAACTGGGCTCCGTCTTTCCCCCAACACCAGCAACAGCTTGCCCTCGTCCTCTTTTTCTGGTGCTGGCTCATCACACTCACCACTCCTCTCTGGCCTTTAGGTAAGTTTTCCCCTGGAGCAGGCCACTCTTCCCCGAGCTATCGCAGTGCCATTGACTGTGATCGTCGGGCAAGGCCCTGACGCTTGGGGATGAGGAGGGAACTCTCCCCGCCTCAGGCCTTCACGGCAGCAGTGGACCCTCAGGCCCTCCTCCAACAGCCATAAACGAGGTGACTCCTTTGCGGATGAGAACGCTCCCTTTTTTCCCCCCTCCTCCTTCTGTTCAGTCCGCCGAAATCCGTTCCATCTGCCGAAAATTCCTAATACTAGGCACCTCGTGACTCCGGCACTCTGCCTTCTTAGAGAAGTCTGGGTGACGACCCACACTTCCTAAGAAATTCCGAATCGTATACGAGTTTCCGCAGACCACCAAGGATCATCGGGGATGCCCTTTGACTCCTTGCTGTCTGCTTCCAGTCCAAGGATCTCCGTTCATCTTCCCCTGTTTGTCTCCTTCTCTGTCCTTTAGCCATGGGAGCCTCCTCATCCCTTCCAAAAGATTCACCTCTTGAATGCCTGCTCAAGTATCTAGCCACCCTCTCCCTGACACCTGATATAAAACCAAAACTTCTCTGTAAATACTGCTCCCAAGATTGGCAGACATACCCCCTAGACAATAACAACCAATGGCCTGCAGGGGGAACTCTTGATCCTAACATCAATCGTGATATTTTTAACTACTGCCGGCACCTGAAAAAATCGAAGGAGATTCCCTATACTGAAGCTTTTCACCTCCTAGCTCAAAATTCCAGCCTCTGCACCACCTGTTCCCCACCCCAAGTTCTCCCAGCCTGAAAGCTGTCTCCCTCCCCTGCCCACACTCCCAGTCCCTCTTCGATTACCTTTGATGCAGCCAACGAGCCTCTGCCATATAGGCTCCCCTCTTTGGTCCCTCCCCCTACTACAACCCCTCCACCCTCCACTGCCGCAGCTGCCTCCACCCCTGCAGAAGCCTCCCGTACTCTCCCTTCCCCCTCCTCTCCTACAACAGCCTCTCCACCCTCCTCTACCACTGCCATCGCTGCTGCCTCCTCCATCGCAGAAGCCTCCCGTCCTCTTCCTTCCCCGTCCTCTCCTCCCTCCACCACCATCTCCTCTCTCACCTCACCCCCTCCGCCTCTGTCCCCCTCACCTTCGCCCCTCCCGCAGATCGAGCCTGAGCCTTTCAGCCCCTATCTAACTAAGTCCCAGGAGCCTCCTCTGTCTTTGCCTCCTCAGACTTGGTCCCAAGGGCCTCCCAAAATTATTGCCTCTTTGCCCCCATCACCTGTCTCCCCCCCACAGACTGAGCCAGAACCCTTCAATCCCCCTCAGACTCAGTCCTGAGGGCCTCCCAAAATTATTGTCCCCCTCTGGGAAGTAGCAAATCCGAAGGCATCATGCGCATTCACGTCCCTTTCTCCCTAGGAGATCTAGCCCAACTAGAGAAATGCTTAGGTTCCTTTTCCACTGACCCACGACATACATCAGGGAGTTTCAATGGACCCTCCAGTCTTACAGCCTCACCCATCATGACATTTTCATGCTCCTGGCCAATACTCTCCTCCCTGAAGAACGTAGATGAGTTTGGGACTTTGCCCAAACGCATGCTACCGAAAGCCGAAGGACTGACCCCACCTACCCCCTGGCCCCACTGCTGTCCCCAAACAAGACCCACACTGGGATTATAACACCGCCGTCAGTCTCCACTCTAGAGATATTTTTGCCTCCTGCTTAATAGCAGGTCTGAAAAGGCAGCTTGTAAAGTAGTCAATTTGCAAAAGCTCCAAGACATAATTCAAAAGAGAGATGAAACCCCCTCGGAGTTCTTAGACAGACTCACTCAAGCCCTATTACAATGTACCAGCCTGGAACCAGAAACGCCTGATGGAAGACATGTCCTTATGACATACTTCCTAGCTCAAAGCTACCCCAACATTAAAGCTAAACTCAAAAAGTTAGAACAGGGCCCCGCTACCCCACAGACTGAGATCCTAACAGTGGCCTTTAAAGTCTTCCATAACCGGGAGGAGGAGAAAGAATGCTGTAAACAAAAGGCTGATCAGGCCAATTTCCAAATGTTGGCCAAGCTGATAAAACCACAACCTGGGCGCCCCTCTACAAACAAGTCCCCCACAGGAGCTTGTTTCAAGTGTGGAAAAGAAGGGCATTGGTCAAGGCATGCACCTCCCCCAGATCTCCTACCACCCCATGCCCCAGATGCCACAAAAAGGGCCACTGGGGGTCTGATTGCCCAACCACCCGAAGGGGAGGCTGGACAAACAACCTCCATCCTAAGCCCGCCATAGTGCAGCTGGAAGAAGAAGACTGATGGGGTCCGGGGGCATCTCGCCCGACCATTTCCATCACCAAACAGGAGCCCAGGGTTACTTTAATAGTAGACGGTCACCCCATATCCTTCCTTCTAGATACAGGAGCCACCTTCTCAGTCTTGCGAGAATACCGGGGCCCTACCATGCCTGCCGTTACTCCTATAGTCGGGGTAGGAGGTAAACAGATTTTCCCGTTAAAACTCACCCCCCCTTTTATGCACAATCTAAGACAATCCCATACCTTTCTCCCACTCCTTCCTAGTTATGCCCCAGTATCCCATCCCTTTACTAGGACGGGACATCCTTTCTCTCCTCCACGTTTCCATAACTATATCCACTCCCACAGCCCCCAGTACTCCCTTTCTGATGGCCGTCATAGCTGATGACCCCCCTGTACCCAATGAAAGCTCCGGTTCCGCCCTCATACATCCGGTAAATCCCAAAGTTTGGGACATTACAAGCCCCTCCGTGACTCTATGTCTGCCTGCCTCTATCAAATTACATGACCCCTCTCAGTATATCTGTCAGGCCCAATACCCCCTAACCACTTCAGCCCTCATAGGCCTCCAACCCATCATCCAAGATCTCTTAAACTAAAATTACCTCAGACCCACTCACTGCCCATTTAATACCCCCATATTAGCTGTTAAAAAAACCAACTGATCTTTCTGCCTCATCCAAGACCTTCGCCTCATCAACATGGCCGTTGTCCCTATCCATCTCTTAGTTCCAAATCCATACACCCTTTTACCATAGATCCCTGCCTCAGCATCCCACTTCTCAGTCTTAGATCTCAAGGATGCATTTTTTTCTATCCCTCTGGACCCCTCCTCCCAAGATTTCTTCACCTTCACCTGGACGGACCCATACACAAGACATTCTGAACAACTCACTTGGACAGTTTTGCCACAAGGCTTCCCAGATAGTCCCCATATTTTTGGACAAGTCCTAGCTCAGGAACTCAAACAGTTTCATCATGATTACTCCGAGTCCACCTTATTACAATACGTAGATGAGCTTCTACTCTGCAGTCCCTCATGGGAACAGTCTCAACTTGACACTGCCTCTCTACTTAGCCTTCTAGCTTCCAGAAGTTACTGGATATCCCCCCTCAAATCTCAAATCTCTTCCCCTTCTGTCACTTACGTTGGATTCCTTTTGTCTCAACAAAGAAAGTCCATTACCTTAGACAGAAAATGACTCCTCTCTGACCTGCCCATTCCCAAAACCAAGACAGAAATCCTTTCCTTTGTAGGCCAGGCTGAGTATTTTGGAGCATGGATCCCTAACTTCTCCCTGTTGGCAAGCTCCCTATACAACCTCAGCAAGGGCCCCCCTGAAGAACCATTATCTTCCTCACCCCAACACTCCTTCATTAGGCTCTATCAAGCCCTTGTAGAAGGTCCAGCTCTCCATGTCCCTGATTTGTCGAAACCCTTCTTATTATACATTCATGAGAGGTCCCGTCAAGCTCTAGGAGTCCTAGGCCAATATTATGGCCCATCCTTTGACCCAGTAGCTTATCTCTCCAAGCAATTATACCCCACAGTTCAGGGATCTGCCCCCTGCCTATGGGCATTAGCCGGTGGGCAGCTCTTGAAGAAAGAAGCTCATAAACTAACATTCGGGGCACCCCTTACCATTCTGTCCCCACATCACCTAAAAGATCTCTTAACCTACAAAAGTTCACAGACTCTCCCTCCCTCCAGACTCCTGACCTTACTGTCCTCTGTCCTCCAAAATCCAGACATTTATTTCCTCCCCTGCCAGTCCCTGAATCCGGTCACTCTTCTTCCTCTACCGTATTCTCCTCATACTCCCTCACATGATTGCCTAGAAGCCCTTCACAACTTCCTTCCATGAAACTCCACGATCTCTGAAGGAGCCCTCTCACACTCCGACCTCATCTGGTTTACTGATGGGTCCTCCTTTAAACATGACGGCACCCACTATGCAGGATATGCAGTAGTCTCTCTCGAAGATGTCACTGAGGCACGATCCCTACCCCCTGGTACAACCAATCAACAGGCTGAACTCATTGCAGCCAACAGAGCTTGCACTCTGGCCCGAGACATGTCTCTCACACTGTACACTGACTCCAAGTATGTATTCCACATTCTCTTGTCTCACGCGGCAGTATGGAAAGAACGAGGCCTCCTCACCACAAAAAGAAATTCCATAACTAATTCAGCCTTAATTACTAAACTTCTAGAGGCTTCACAACTCCCACACCGACTATGCATAGTCCACTGCAAATCCATCAGAATGATGACTCTCCCATTGCAAGAGGTAACAACAAAGCCCACAGAGTAGCCCGTTCAGTTGCCCTATTAGAGGACACACCGGACAACAATCCGTCTGCCCTTCAAGTTTTAGCCTTATCACAAGACACCCTCTATTCCCAGGACAAAGAGTCTCTCTTCCGCTTCTTACACAATCTGTTCCATTCCAGCCCCCAATCCTTGATCCATTTTTTATGATCCTTTTTTTCTCTCTCTCGTGAAGACAAAACCCTCCTTAACCAAATCACCCACAGGTGTACCATCTGCCAACGCACTATCCCTAATACCCCCCTCAAAGCCCGACCCTTCCCAGCTCATCAAGCAAGGAGTAATATCCCCGCTACAGATTGGCAAATAGACTTCACTAACATGCCCCCTGTATGGCGTACCAGATACCTACTTGTGTTAGTAGATACATTTTCAGGATGCGTCGAAGCTTTCCCCACCACTAACAAATGAGCGTCTGCTATTGCCTCTATCCTCCTCACCCAGATCTTTCCTAGGTTCGGGATGCCCACCTCCCTCCAATCAGATAACGGCCCTGAGTTCACTGCCCAAATTATCCAGAACCTCTCCAAGTCACTCTCGCTCCCCTGGCATTTACATTGTCCTTATCAACCACAAGCTTCGGGAAAAGTAGAAAGAGCCAATAGGACTCTAAAGGACATCCTGACCAAACTATCTCTAGAACTACACCTTGACTGGGTTCACTTACTTCCCTTTGCTCTACTCCACATTTGGGCCCTCCCAAAGAAACCTTCCTTCTTGTCACCCTTTGAGATCATGTACGGCCGCCTGACTCTACCCCCGGAGCTCCCTTCCCACAAAGGACCAATTCCTCCCAATATGGCCCTTCCTGTGCTCTCTCTCCTCTGCACTAAATTGTGGAAATATCAGGATTGGCTCCTTTCTGATCCATCCACCTCCCAAAATCCTCCTGTCTTACAGCCCGGCCAAGTAGTGTTTTATAAGCCACCAGAGGATCGGCCCTCTCTCACCCCGAAATGGGAAGGTCCACACCCAGTTATTCTCTGCACCCCCTCAGCTGCCAAGCTCTCACTGCTTGATAACTCTGTCACCCCTTGGATTCATATCTCCAGGTTGAAACCAAATACCCAGGATCCACCTTCTCTGGAAACCCAAGACCCAACAGTCACAATCCAGAGTCCTTTGGATACAGCCCAAGACGCTGTCTACTCTACCACGCCTCATCCCTCTGATCCCTTGAAGCTCCGCATCTCCCATTCACCCCCTTTGCCATCCATACCCGAATCATGACTTTTTCCTCCTTTACTGCTCTCTCGCTTTTTTTCCTCATTCCTATTGTCTTCCCCGCCAGCCCAGACTACTTTGTATGGCGACTCAAAGTCAGACAGACTTACACACAGCATCAAACAAAAGTTACTGCCCTCATTGCCACAACAGACTGTCCTCTGAAAAGCTGCTCTGAGCCTTTATACCTCCACTTTCCTCCCTCCACCGAGGTGTTCACTAGCAGCTACCCTTATTCTCCCTACCTCTGCTTCCTCTATGACCAAGGACAAGCCTATTGCAGGTGATGGCAAGACACCTATGGGGGATGTCCCTACTGGCCTTGCACCATTCACCACATGGGTAACTTCCAGTACCCACAGTATTACTCCTCCAACCATTTCATGAAATATCCCAATGGCTCATTCTCCTTATCAATCCCAGATCCCTGGGACTCTCGATGGGCTGCCGGAGTCACAGCCTCAGTGTACTACGGGGGGTCTCTTGAGAGTATGTTCCCTCTCGCTCCCAGATCTCTCAAGTTGCATCAGATATCAGACATTCCGAAAAAGTCATTATCCAAACTCTTGACGGCCCCTCTTCATCTTCTTATTCCTACTACTCTTGGTTACAGCTCATTGAAGACACCACCATCTTTCTCAACAACACCCTCAACACCGCCAATTGTTTCTTGTGCGCAACACTACAGCGCCCACTGCTGGCAGCCATGCCCCTTAATATTTCCAACTACTCCTTCCATGCAGAAGGACAACCCCTCTGCCCCCTGGCAGACATACCCCTATGGGAACCAGAGTACGCAGATAATCTCACCATCCACCACTGTGTAGGCCCAACTCCACCCCCCTCCAGCGCACTTCACTGCCTCTCTATCTACACCCCTACCTCCGGCTCTAAGACTTTTAAGCAACTGGGACACTTCTTTTGGTGTAATGGCAGTCTTTTCAACTCACGGCCTCCCAACTCCGATACACCCTGCATTCTTGCCACCCTAATCCCACAGTTTACACTTTACAGCATGGCAGAATTTCTTGAGCTCCAACCTCCCTTGCCCTAACGCACAAAAAGGGCTGCTTTCCTTTCCATCATGGTCGGTATCTCCTTGACCACCTCAGCCATTGGGGCAGGGTTTTCGGGAGGAGCCTTGGGTCACTCTCTATGGGAAGTTAGAGATCCCAACACCAAACTTGAGGGAGCCCTGACATTCCCTAGCTGATTCCCTAGCCTCTTTCCAAAGACAGGTCACTTTGCCAGCTAAGGTCACCCTTCAAAACCGGCGGGCCTTAAATCTGCTTACAGCCGAGAAGGGCGGCACCTGCGTCTTCCTCTGGGAAGAGTGCTGTTATTACATCAACGAATCCGGCATTGTAGAAACTGACATCACCAAACTCACCGACCTTGCCTCCTGTCTCCACTCTGCTTCCAATTCCAACCCATTCTCTTCAATACTAACAAACCCCCTCCTTACCTGGCTGCGGCCCATTGCAGGCCCCATAATAACCATTCTTCTTGCCTGTCTCTTCTTACCCTGTACAATAAAGTTCATCAAATCCCAAGTCAGAAAAATCTCTAATCAAGCTTTCAACCAGCTTTTACTCAGGAACTACCAGCTTCTGACCACAGAAGATCCCTCACCCTCATGTGACCTCCTCACCACACGCTGAGATGGACCCCTCTCTCCACTGGGTACTGTTCCTGGTAACAATGGCCACAGACGCCTGGCTCCTGACACCCATATCCTCTTGGCACCATTGGAATCAACAGGTCCTTGACCTATGGTTACAGGGAACCTTCATTGATTTCCAACCTGAAGAAGTCCACATCTACTCATCCTTACTGTGGGGATTCCTATCAACCCTTTCCTCCCAATCCTCAAGCCCTCACTCCCTTCTCCACGCCTGTTCAGCAAGAAGCAGTAAGAGAGAAAACAACATCCACAAACCCATAGAGGAGAAAGGGGGGAATGAAGGGCCCCCACCAGTAAGATGGCAAACTTCCGGCTTCTCTTTGGGGTCCTTGGTTCCCACCGGCGCCACCTGAAGCCCAATCACCTCTCGCCCCCCTCCCAATCCCAGCACCTAGTCAACAGCCACCAGCCCCGTAGAAGTAACACCACAATCACCCTATGCTCCTTCCTATATAACCCAGCACCTTTCCCTAATAAAGTGGAATTCTCCAGTGAATTGCTGCTGTGTGTCACTCCTTTCCTTTCAGTCTGCTTTTCAACTTTATGCACAAATGCTTTGCTTTCTAGTTTTTTACTTATAGCTGATTTTCTTCTTATATTTCTAGTTTCTTATATTATTTTCTTCAGAGAAAGTTGTATTCTATTATACATTATTCTACATACTAAAGTAGAGCAGCTGTTTGCTGTACTCTCCATAATCATAACTATCCTCTAGAGATTTTCTAATGGAATCTATGTCCTTATGTACCTGATTCTCTTAAATCTTTCAAACACAACACTATTTCTTACCCTGTAATAGTCAAGTCACCTAAATGGACTTCCTGTTTCCATTACTATTTTTCTTTCATCTTAAACCTAGCCTTCAGAGTCCAACTTACAACTGTTATTAGACATTACTACTTCCTGTTCATTGGGATCAATATTTGGCTATAGCAGGGATAATTAACAAAATTATACTATATATCTTAAAAAATGATTTTTAATTTAAAACAAAAAATGTTTATTCATTCAATATTCTTTTACATAGGGTCAATTTTCCCTCAGGTATGGTCTTTCATTTAAAAAGTACCCCTATGGAACATCATCTACAATATTCAGCTGGGTTTTTAAGCTCAGCATAATTCTAAATACAATGGCCAAGTAATCTGAATTCAGACTCGTTCTGTATTTCTATGAATTTTCTCTAATATTTTATAATGTTTGTCCTACTCTTAATTTAGTTATAGTTTTTGTATCTCACTTTTATAAAGTAAATAAAGATTAAATAAAATAATACTTGTAAGATTTCAAATGTCAATATTCCTTTGTTTTTCACTCTTGTTGATTTATGGACTGTTTCTTTAAATTGCATGGTACAATTATAAGTACAAGTAGCTCAAATACAATCAAGCAAAATAAAATTATAGTAAGCTTATATTTCATCAGCTGATGCAGCTATCCCTGAACATTGTAGAGAATAACCTAGAAACCAGCACCATTAAATATTAGTCCATTTGGTAAATAGCCAAAGAGTGGTAAAAATGACAAAGTCTTTGACTTGAAACTTTTTGAGTTTCTACTGACTTAACTTTTCTCATTCTATTCTACCATTAACTAAATTGGCTACGTATGCATTTCATGAATCTCTGCAAATACATGCAATACAAAGACGTGCAGAATGCTTTAATAGAAAAAAGTACTGACCCCCAAAATACTTACTCAACCATACATCCATTTATTAATTCACTGAGCTTTGTATTTAATCTCTTCTTGTCCACTGGGCACTGTGCTAAGAACTGGGGATATACAAAGGAATAGAACAATTCAGAGACTGGGTAGTTTCAAATGTAGTTTCATTTTCTAAGTGAATCATTTGGAAAGAATAACTTCCTTATTCTAATAGTCAATGTTTTTTCTCTAAGATAGAAAGTATACACAGATCTGATGAAAACTAAATGAGTTAGTATGGGGCAGGGCCACTATAAATATTAAGATAAATAATTGTTGGAAATACCTGTTTTTATTAATACTCTGAGGTTTTTTTAAGTGATGATCATTATATGTAAAGAAAGAGAGACAAATGGTAAATAAGAGGTAAGTAAGGACAATTTCAAAACACGTGCAGGATTGGTAGACATTGAACAAATAAGAAGTAGAATGTGACTTGGCTCTTAAGAAGACATTCTAAAGGGGCTGGGGAGTAAGTCTGAATTATTCTGGTAAGCATTTTGTTTTGTATATTCTCTCAGATATGGAATGGTTAAAACAGAGGTAAAGTTTGGACACTGAAGAGAAGTGTCATAAGAATTCCCTGGATATGTAAAATGAAGGACTTATAAAAATTAAGCTAAGAAAATGTTACTTAAGTTAAACCAGTGTTTATTAAACTTTAAAATCACTGTAAGCAGTTGGTCTTTAATAGTTAATTACCATAGGCTTCTGTTTATCTATCCTCTGAAACACATTCCTCTCCTTTTTGAACATGTGTCATCATCAATATCATAAGTGATATGGAAAACAGATAGTTAAAACCCACAGATACATCATAATTTTGTTTTAAGATAAAAGCACTTCACATTTATTTGTTTCTATAATATTAGACTGAGCTATTTTTATTTTTGAATTAGTGTCCCAGTGTAAAACCTCTGACAAAATGGTAATTAATAGGGAAATACATTCATACTATGTTATAATAATATACCATGAGTCTCAGCCAAGAATTTCTCTTATTTGATCTGTTTTTTTCAGTTATATGTTTTAAGGTGAAAGTTTTGGAATTTTAATATCTTTCATGCTTTTAAACTAATATTTTACCCTTAAGAAATAAATTTTCTCCTACATAGAAGTCGATGTGGGTCTGATAGGTAAACTAGCTAAGTGTAACTGAGGCAAAACTTGGTAAATCTTGCACATTTCATGTCTTATAGGAATGTATTTAAGCTTGTTCAGTAGCTGAATCTAGAAAAAGGACAATACATTTATGAAACAAATATTTACAGGCAGGTATCCATGTGTTAAGTACCTTTCTAGACTTTGGGGATAAAGGAGAGAACACAATACACTCAAATTCCTGCCCTTAAAATGCTGCAAAGATATTTTATTTTTATTGTTTTATGACTCTGGTTTTATAAGTATCAGAAAACTAGGAGATTGGAGATAGAACATCTGAATGAGTTTTAGGTGAGTTAAACCAATCTTTCAGAACAAAGGGAAGGGGCAAACAGAAGTTCAACCCAAATAAACAGCACAAGGTCAGCATCCAGAGGATAAAAGTGATGGAGCAGGCCAAAGAAGAAATGAATTCTGTGCAAACAAGGAGTAGTGAACTGGTGGGAAATAAGGAATGCAAGATGGCCTGGTCTTACTCCCCTTAGTGGAGGAAAATTCTGAGTGAAGAGAGGCTTACCACCCGAGTCCTAGATGATCACAGTGGCTGCCTGGCAAAGAGACAAAATCAACTCAGCATGCTTGAAAGTGGGATAAAAAAATGTATACACTTTCTTCCTTCTAGCCAACTTTTAAGTAAATTATTCTGAGTAGTTTTCTCCTTCACTTAAAGAAGGAACTTTTAATTTTAATTATCATTACAGAAAATAGTAAAATAAGCCAGCTTTGTTTTTCCACTGAATTATGGTTCTAGCATCTATTTCTGCCTCATGTCAAGAAGACAAAAATTACGAGGAAAGCTGATTAATCCCTAAAAGACTAAAATACCGTGAGACTTGCCCTTGGAGGCCTTAGGGTAAGGCAAGATTTGCTTCGTCCTTCAGATTGTTGCTTCTGTACAAACATGACATTTTGGTTGGAATTTGTGTTTGACAGCTCTATAATGTGATTTTCCAGAATGTGTTGAAGTGGAACCAAATGTCATTGGCTTCATTCAGTAGATTTTCTGCCTGATGAGACATGCCATTACTATCTTATTTATTCACACAACCAATGAAAAAATGGATTATTTTGATTTGTGAAGTTCTTTTACACATAATTTTTCAGACAATAAAGATCATATGAGCCCCTATATATGTAAATGATTGAGCATTAATTGACTTTGATCATAAGAAACTGCCTATGTTTAATTCTATTTTGGTATTACTTGTGCTAAAGTTAACAGGTTGCATCTTGGCTTAAGGAATATATGTGAGTGGAGAGAGAATTCTGTGGAATAATTTAAATGTTTCTCATGTAAAAGTCATCCATAGGTATAGAGATTTAAAAAAGGATTTTATAATATAAAACCAATTTATAATTTGAAAGTAGAAATGAAGCTGATTCAAATACAATTGTCAAATAAGAACATTTGAAAAAGCACTGGGCTTTTGGGACATAGTCCTGCTGGAGAAAAAAGTCAAGAGGTAAGGCTGAGGGTGCTGGAGCTCAGAGGTCAGATTCAGGTCACCGGGTAGGTCAAAGTGACACATGGGTTTTCCTGGCCTGGAAGCTAACCTGAAAAATAACAGGTTTGCAGGATTTAGGTACTGAAATAAAGGAACCTAGCTGGATATGATTTTGTCTTTTTCATACCAGTTTACTTGAAATTAGCATTTTAAAGTAAAATATTACTTGACTTTCTCTATTGATTAATCAATAAGGAAACTGACAACTTTGAAAAGAGGTTATTATTGGACATTATTGTAATTTTGAATGTTTTCCTAAGCACATTTTGCTGCTTATCTCCAATTCATTAATAAAAGGAGGGAAATCTAAACAAGTAAATTGTCTTCAATTTTTAATCAGTCTTTATTATATTTATTAGAAATCACTCTCAACACAGAAATTATAAACAAACTTTAACACACTAAATTTGGGAATAAAAATATTAGTATAAGAGAAAGCTAAACAACAGTGACTTTGTGATTTTAAGTGTATAAACTTACATTCTCATTTGCTTTTGCTCCTACCAATACTTTTTAGCATGACGTCTGGCATTTAGGTAAGAAATCAGGATGTGAAATGGTAGATGGGCTATGCAAGAAAATGGATATCTTACATCTTGAACCCAAAAAGCCATCACATGATATAAATTGATTATTTTACATAGCAGAAACACAGACATAATGTGTTAGAACAAAGGAAACTAGGAATTAAAGGGAACTGTGAATCAGGTACTGAACTTTATCCTGTTGCCCCAAACTGTACCCAGTCAAGTCAGCTTTCTTTTTATTTTCATCACCTCCCCTACTGGTGTCTAGGAAGCCTGGGAAGATATCAGAGGACCTCCTAGTATTTTCAGTTCTCTCTTTAATCAGCTGCTGGCTATACCTGGGATGTCATTTGAAAATGAAGCAAGAATAAAATTTTGGGATCTGGGTACTCTTTTTTTATGGTAGTATTTTTTTTTATTTTACAATAATTAATCTACAATTACATGAGGAACATTATGTTTACTAGACTCCCCCATCACCAAGTCTCCCCACATACCCATTACAGTCACTGTCCATCAGCATAGTAAGATGCTGTAGAATCACTACTTGTCTTCTCTGCATTGCACAGCCCTCCCTGTGCAGCCCCATTACACATGCTAATTATAATGCCCCCTTTCTTTGTTTCCACCATTATCCCTCCCTTCCTACCCATCCTCCCTAGTCCCTTTACCTTTGGTAACTGTTAGGACATTCTTGGGTTCTGTGATTCTGCTGCTGTTTTGTTTCTTCAGTTTTTTCTTTTTTCTTATACTCCACATATGAGTGAAATCATTTGGTATTTGCCCTTCTCTGCCTGGCTTATTTCACTGAACATAATACCCTCTAGCTTCATCCATGTTGTTGCAAATGGTAGGATTTGTTTTCTTCTTATGGCTGAATAATATTCCATTGTGTATATGTACCACCTCTTCTTTATCCATTCATCTACTGATGGACACTTAGGTTGCTTCCAATTCTTGGCTATTGTAAATAGTGCTGCAATAAACATAGGGGTGCATCTTTCTCAAACTGGAGTGCTGCATTCTTAGGGTAAATTCCTAGAAGTAGAATACCTGGGTCAAATGGTATTTCTATTTAGAGCTGTTTGAGGAACCTCCATACTGCTTTCCACAATGGTTGAACTAATTTACATTCCCACCAGCAGTGTAGGAGGGTTCCCCTTTCTCCACAACCTTGCCAACATTTGTTGTTGTTTGTCTTTTGGATGGTAGCAATCCTTACTGGTGTGAGGTGATATCGCATTGTGGTTTTAATTTGCATTTCTCTGATGACTAGCAATGTGGAGAATCTTTTCCTGTGCCTGTTGACCATCTAAATTTCTTCTTTGGAGAAGTGTCTGTTCAGCTCCTCTAACCATTTTTTAATTGGATTTTTTGTTTTCTGTTTGTTGATGTACATGAGGTCTTTATGTATTTTGTATGTCAATCTTTTATCAGATCTGTCATTTATGAATATATTTTCCCATACTGTAGGATGCCTTTTTGTTCTATTGATGGTATCCTTTGCTGTACAGAAGCTTTTCAGCTTGATATAGTCCCACTTGTTCATTTTTGCTTTTGTTTCCCTTGCCCAGGGAGATATGTTCATGAAAAAGTCACTCATGTTTACATCCAAGAGATTTTTTCTATTCTGTTCCACTGGTCTGTGGCTCTGTTCTTGTGCCAGTACCAAATTGTCTTGATTACTCTGGCTTTGTAGTAGAGCTTGAAGTTGGAAAGCGAGATCTCTCCCACTTTATTTTTCCTTCTCAGGATTGCTTTGGCTATTTGGGTTCTTTTGTGGTTCCATATGAATTTTAGAACTATTTGTTCCAGTTCTTTGAAGAATGCTGTTGGTAATTTGATTAGGATTGCATTGAATCTGTAGATTGCTTTGGGCAGGATGGCCATTTTGACAATATTAATTCTTCCTAGCCAGGAGCATGGGATTAGTTTCCATTTTTTAGTGTCCTCCTTAATTTCTTTTAAGAGTGTCTTGTGGTTAACACAGTATAGGTCTTTCACTTCCTTGATTAGGTTTATTCCTAGATATTTTATTCTTTTTGACGCAATTGTGAATGGAATTGTTTTCCTGATTTCTCTTTCAGCTAGTTCATCATTAGTATTTAGGGAAGCCACAGATTTCTGTTTGTTAATTTTGTATCCTGCAACTTCGCTGAATTCCAATATTAGTTCTAGTAGTTTTGGATTGGAGTCTTTAGGGTTTTTTATGTATAATATCATGTCATCTGCAAACAGTGACAATTTGACGTCTTCTTACCAATCTGGATTCCTTGTATTTCTTTTTGTTGTCTGATTGCCATGGCTAGGACCTCCAGTACTATGTTGAATAACAGTGGGGGAGTGACATCCCTGTCTTGTTCCCAGTCTTAGAGAAAAAGCTGTCAGCTTCTCACTTTTAAGTGTGATATTGGCTGTGGGTTTATCATATATGGTCTTTATTATGTTGAGGTACTTGCCCTCTATACCCATTTTGTTGAGTTTTTAACATGAATTTTGTTGAATGCTTTTTTAGCATCTATGGAGATGATCATGTGGTTTTTGCCCTTCTTTTTGTTGATGTGGTGGATGATGTTGATGGATTTTTGAATGTTGCACCATCCTTGCATCTCTGGGATGAATCCCACTTGGTCATGGTGTATGATCCTTTTGATGTATTTCTGAATTTGGTTTGCTAATATTTTGTTGTGTATTTTTGTATCTATATTCATCAGGGATATTGGTCTGTAATTTTCTTTTTTTGTGCTGTCTTTTCCTGGTTTTGGTATTAGAGTGATGTTGGCTTCATAGAATGAGTTTGGAAGTATTCCATTTTTTGGAAAATTTTAAGGAGAATGGGCATTATCTTCTCTATATGTCTGATAAAATTCTGTAGTAAATCCACCTGGCCCTGGGGTTTTGCTCTTAGGTAGTTTTTTGATTACCGATTCAATTTCATTGCTCATAATTGGTCTGTTTAGATTTTCTGTTTCTTCCTTGGTCAGTCTTGGAATGTTGTACTTTTATGGGAAGTTGTCGACTTCCTTTCTGTTTTCCAGCTTGTTAGCATATAGATTTTCATAGTATTCTCTAATGATTCTTTGTATTTCTGTGGGGTCCGTCATGATTTTTCCTTTCTCATTTCTGATTCTGTTGATGTGTTTAGATTCTCTATTTCTGTAATAAGTCTGGCTAGGGGCTTATCTATTTTGTTCATTTTCTCAAAGAATAAGCTCTTGGTTTCATTGATTTTTTTCTATTATTTTATTCTTCTCAATTTTATTTCTTCTCTGATCTTTATCATGTCCCTCCTTCTGCTGACTTTAGGCCTCATTTGTTCTTCTTTTTCCAATTTCAATAATTGTGACTTTAGACTATTGATTTGGTATTCTTCTTCATTCTTTAAATAGATCTGATTGCCATATACTTTCCTCTTAGAACTGCCTTTGCTGTGTCTCACAGAAGTTGGGGCTTTGTGTTGTTGTTGTCATTTGTTTCCATATATTGCTTGATCTCTATTTTAATTTGGTCATTGATGCATTGATTATTTAGGAGCATGTTGTTAAACCTCTGTGTGTTTTTGAGCCTTTTTGTTTTCTGTGTAATTTGCTTCTAGTTTTATACCTTTGTTGTCTGAGAAGTTGGTTGGTAGAATTTCAATCTTTTGGAATTTACTGAGGCTTTTTTTGTGGTCTAGTGTGTGGTCTATTCTGGAAAATGTTCCATGTGCACTTGAGAAGAATGTGTATCCAGTTGCTTTTGGATGTAGAGTTCTGTAGATGTCTATTAGGTCCATCTGTTCTAGTGTGTTGTTCAGTGCCTCTGTGTCCTTACTTATTTTCTGTCTGGTGGATCTGTCCTTTGGAGTGAATGGTGTGTTGAAGTCTCCTAAAATTAGTGCATTGTATCTATTTCCTCCTTTAATTCTGTTAGTATTTGTTTCAAATATGTTGGTGCTCCTGTATTGGGTGCATATATATTTATAATGGTTATATACTCTTGTTGGACTGAGCTCTTTATCATTGTGTAATGTCCTTCTTTATCTCTTGTGACTTTCTTTGTTTTGAAGTCTATTTTGTCTGAAAGTAGTACTGCAACACCTGCTTTTTCTCCCTATTGTTTGCATGAAATATCTTATTCCATACCTTGAGTTTTAGTCTGTGTATGTCTTTGGGTTTGAGATGAATCTCTTGTAAGCAGCATATAGATTGGTCTTGCTTTTTTGTCCATTCTGTTACTCTCTGCCTTTTGATTAGTGCATTCAGTACATTTACATTTAGGGTGATTCTTGAAAGATACGTACTTATTGCCATTGTAGGCTTTAGATTCATGGTTACCAAAGGTTCAAGGGTAGCTTCTTTACTATCTAACTGTCTAACTTAACTCACTTATTAAGCTATTATAAACACAGTCTGATGATTCTTTATTTCTCCCCCTTCCTATTCCTCCTCCTCCATTCTTTATATCCCAGGTATTTTATTCTGTACTCTTTTGTGTTTCCTTTGACTGCTTTTGTGAGTAGCTGATTTTATTTTTTGCCTTTAGTTAGTATTTAGTTGGTCTGTTTTCTTTGGTGTGATATTATTTTCTTTGGTGACATCTATTTAGCCTTAGGAGTGCTACCATCTAGAGCAGTCCCTTTAAAATATCCTGTAGAGGTGGTTTGTGGGAGGCAAATTCCCTCAACTTTTGCTTGTCTGGGAATTGGTTAATCCCTTCTTCATATTTAAATGATAATCATGCTGGATTAAGTATTCTTGGTTCTAGGCCCTTCTGTTTCATTGCATTAAATATATCATGCCATTCTCTTCTGGCCTGTAAGGTTTCTGTTGAGAAGTATGATGATAGCCTGATGGGATTTCCTTTGTAGGTGACCTTTTCTCTCTCTTTGGCTGCCTTTAAAACTCTTTCCTTGCCCTTGATCTTTGCCATTTTAATTATTATGTGTCTTGGTGTTGTCTTCCTGGGGGTCCCTTGTGTTGGAAGTTCTGTGGGCTTCCATGGTCTGAGAGACCATTTCCTCCCCCGTTTAGGGAAGTTTTCAGCAATTATTTCTTCAAAGACACTTTCTATCCCATTTTCTCTCTCTTCTTCTTCTGGTACCCCTGTAATGTGAATATTGTTCCATTTGGATGCATCACACAGTTCTCTTAATATTCTTTCATTCCTGGAGATCCTTTTATCTCTCTCTGCCTCAGCTTCTCTGCATTCCTGTTCTCTGGTTTCTATTCCATTAACAGTTTCTTGTACCTCTTCAAGTATGCTCTTATGTCCTTCCAGAGATTGTTTTATTTCTGTATTCTTCCTTCTAACTTTATCCTTTAGCTCTTGCATATTTCTCTGCAGGTCCATCAGCATGGTTATGACCTTTATTTTGAATTCTTTTTCAAGATGATTGGTTAAATTTATCTCCCCAGCTTCCCTCTCAGTGGTTGTCTGGGTGATTCTGGACTGGATCAAATTCTTCTGCCTTTTCATGGCAATAGAGGTAGTTGTAGGCAGTCAGTGTGTGTGTTAGCTGGGAGAACAACTTCTCTTCCTGCATCTTGCCATTCTTCACTGCCTGTGTCCATTACCTGCACATGGGGAGCAGCTTCTGGTTTTATTTTCTGAGACTCTGTGGGCGGGGCAGCCATTGGGGAAGCCCAGAGCCCTGCGGGGAGTGGCAGGTGTACCAGTTGTGCTCTCCTGTGAGAACAGCAACCTTTCACACCATGTCCTAGCTTCCTCTGTCTGTGCTGGGCTGCTGCATACAGGCAGGGCCTCTGAATCTGGCCCGGGCAGCTGCGGAGGAGGCTCTGGGTGGTTGCTGTGGGCACAGCCACTCCCAGGTCACTCCCCTGCTATGGCAGGTTTGCATCATAGGGGTAATTGACATAAGGCTGTTTATCGCCATGATGGGCTTTGGAACTTTGCTGTTGCCCAGGGGATTAAGGCACCTGGTGTTCCCCAGGATTCCCAGCTGCTGGGCTTCTGTCCAGCTGTGAGGCCCCTGTCCCTTTAAGACTTTCAAAAAGCTCTCACTTTTCTTTTCTTCCATGGGCGCTGGCTGCGGGGTCCCTCTCACAGATTTTTCTGTTCCATTTCCTTAATATCCAGCACACCACATAATGTCTGCTCTCCCAATGCGGATCACTAGGGCTGGGTGTTTAGCAGTTCTGGGCTCCCTCTCCCTTCCTGCTCTAACTCCTCTCCTCCTGCCAGGAGCTGGGGTGGGGGGAGCGCTCAGGTCCTGCTGGGCTGCAGATTGTATCTTACCCCCTTCATGAGATGCCAAATTCTCACAGATATAGATGTAGCCTGGCTGTTGTACTGTATCCTCTAGTCTGTCTTTTAGGAATAGTATTTGTTGTATTATCAAAAATGTAAATGGTTTTGGGAGGAGATTTCTGCTGCCCTATTCATGCCGCCATCTTGGCTCCTCTTTCTGGGTCTTTTTAAAGAGAGTGAAAAACATTCAGTTTGAGTCAGAGCTGGCTTTGCTGCTTTCTCTCACTAATACATTATATGTGAATCTCTATCCTAACTTGCCTGGGCTGGTGCACATTGCCTGGCCTTTCCTGCTTTAGCTGCCTCCCTGTGGTACAGCCTCATCCTTATGTCCAGCATCTCTACCATTTCTCTTCCCTAAAACTGAGTCTTTCTGATTGTCAGCCCCAGCCCTTAGCTCTTCAATTTGACTTTTTAAATTTTGTTATCATTAATATACAATTACATGAAGAACATTTTATTTACTAGGCTCTCCCCTACCCTAAATCCCCCCCACAAACCCCATTACAGTCACTGTCCATCAGCATAGTAAGATGTTGTAGAATCACTACTTGTCTTCTCTGTGTTGCACAGTCCTCCCCTTTCTCCCACCCCCCACATTATACATGCTAATCATAATACCCCCTTTCTTCTTCCATGCCCTTATCCTTCCCTACCCTCCCATTCTCCCCAGTCTCTTTCTCTTTGATAACTGTTAGTCCTTTCTTGGGTTCTGTGATTCTGCTGCTGTTTTGTTCCTTCAGTTTTTCCTTTGTTCTTATACTCCACAGATGAGTGAAATCATTTGGTATTTGTCTTTCTCCGCTTGGCTTATTTCACTGAGCATAATACCCTCTAGCTCCATCCATGTTGTTGCACATTGTAGGATTTGTTTTCCTCTTATAGCTGAATAATATTCCATTGTGTATATGTACCACATCTTCTTTATCCATTCATCTACTGATGGACACTTAGGTTGCTTCCGTTTCTCGGCTATTGTAAATAGTGCTGCGATAAACATAGGCGTGCATCTGTCTTTTTCAAACTGGAGTGCCACATTCTTAGGGTAAATTCCTAGAAGTTTCAATTTGATTTTTGACTTGGTTATAGTACACTGGAGTTTGCTACGTTTCCCTGTTTAGCTCCCCTGGGGTGATCCCAGCACTAAAGTCTTTCTCAAATGATTAGTTCCTCTTATTTCCAGGGAGCACAGTGAAATAACTTGAAGCAAATGATCTTCTGACATCACAGGAAGGTCAGTAGTAGCCCAGTGTTGTATCACAATGTCTACCTCATTTGCCTCACTTCATCTCATCACATCAGCATGTTAGCACCTCACATCATCACAAGAAGGGTGAGTACAGAACAATATTTTGAGAGCAAGTGAGTGAGACCACATGCACATACCTTTTATTACAGTATGTCAGTATAATTGTTCTATTTTATTTTTACATTGTTACTCTCTTACTATGCCTAAATTATAAATTAAAATTTATCATAGCTATGTATAATTAGGAGAAAACATAGACTTATGAGGGTTCAGTACTATCTGCAGTTTCAGGAATCAATTTGGAACATATTCCCTGCTGTTAAGGGGGCTTACTGAACCTGTCAAAGTTACATGCTCTGCCTGTACCTTAACATTTTAAAGTAAAATGTAAATTTCTTACACCACTCAATGATCTTATGCCTATATGTCTACTTAAGGGAAATGAAAATGTGTTTACACATCCACATGTATTCAAATATACATAGAAGCATTATTCATAACAGCCTAAGGCTGGAAATATACACTTGTTCAACAGGTGGTGTGTGGATAAACAAAATGTGTGTACTGGTGGCAGATTGTCTAAAAAAATAGTGTCCGTTTGGAATTATGGAATGTGATCTTGTTTGGCAAAATAGGATCTTTGCTAATGTAATTAGTTACATGGTATCATGTTGGATTAAGGTGGGCCTTATTTGAATGACTAGTATCTTTATACTAAGAGAAGTAGAACAGACACAGCGACAGATAGGGAATAGACCACATGGACAATGGATGCAAAGATTGCAGTGATGTCTTTATAAGCCACAGAACACCAGGGGTTGTTGACAGCTGCCAGAAGTTAGGGCAAGGCAAGGAAAGATCGCCCTCTAGAACCTTCAGAGAGAAAGCATAGTCTTGCCATCACCTTGACTTAAGCTTCTAGACTTCAGAACTGTGAGACAATAAAATGTCTATTGCTCTAAGCCACCAAGTTTGTGGCATTTTGTTACTGCAGCCTTAGAAAACCAATACAATGTAATACAATGGAACATCATTCAGGAAAAAAAGGAATACATGACTGTCATATCATAAATAAAGCATGATGAATATCAAAATGATATGTTAATAGAAACCAGGCTCAAAGATCACATATTCTGTGGTTCTATTTATATGAAAATTCTGTCTATGGGGGCAATAAGTAGATAAGTTTTTCCTGAAGATGCAGGTGAGAAGCAGGACTGTTTGCAAATGAGCAGGAAAGATCTCTTTGAGGTGATGAAATGTTTTCATCCTGAATAGCTTTGATGATTGCACAACTTGCAAATTTACTAATAATAAATGAATTTTATACTTCCATGAGAAAATTTTATGGTATGTATTATACCTCAACAAAGTTCTAAAAAGAAAAAAAGATGCTGTGAGGAATAGTTGGGGAAGAAATTAAAGTGAGAGTGGTGGTCCTTGAGGATATGAGCAAGAGAGCTGGACTGGGGGAAAATATGTGGATCTAGAATCTCTCTTTTTATCTTGAACATACTTTCTGGTTTTTCTTTTTAGTCCTTAAAAACATGTTCTTGTTTTTATGCACATGTTGTAATTGGTACAAGAGACTGGGGAATTCTTTGAAAACAAGAAAGAATTAATAACACAGCTTAAATGTTTGAATCTGCTCATATAAGTAGATGACTAATCTCAGTGATTTTCAGCCTGAAGCCTTCAGATTCCTAAAGCTCATTTAAAGGATAATAGGCATTCTTAAACAAGTTTTGATATTTCAGTAAGCCTAAGATAAACCATAATATTGTTATAAAGGCTGAGTTTTGCATGTTTATTTACTTTATGATGCAATTATACTAACTTCATATTGTGACAGAATTTCTCTCATGATAAGCATTTCTAAATGATACATGTTTTGATTAATAGAGAAGTTATTAATCATTGCTTGACACATGCTATTGTTTAATCAAAGATACCCTTAGTACCTAATGTCTTACATGAGAATAATGGAATAAGTTATGGTGGTAAATAATTTGGAAATGATAGATTTATTTATATGCACATATCTTTTTTTCAAATTTTTTCTTACCTAAAAGAGTAATTTCTTATTATGGGTCTCACAAGATCTCAGAAGTTATGTGTCCTTTCAGACCAATATAAATGAAAGTTTTATGATTTTTGTTAATAAAAAGGGTTAAGCTTTTTGCTTCAGTTCTGTTTCTTGCACTTGATTTTTTCTTAATTTAGACAATCCTCTATATTCATCCGAGCACCAGTAAATGATCACAAAAGGAATAATGATTATCTGTAGAGGGCTTGCTTAGTCATAATAATATTCAAGCTTAGAAATGACACCGAGTCAATGGTCATATCCACACAGCATTGTCAGTATTTGAAGTGTCCCAGACGTATACAGAGGAAGAAGAGAAGTGATGAGTAAATACGGTGCTGGCAACATCCTTGTACCAAAAATATTATAGAAATCATTTATTAATATTTTACATAAATATTATGTAAATATTCAAGTGTTTTTATATATTTAATATATATTTTCAAATATACAAATGCAAGTATGGGTCCTGACTAATTTGCCTAAATGCAGTGATTTATAGTCAAACTAGGCAAAATCAACACAACACTTAATTTTTTGCATGAAAACTTGCAGAATGCAAACTAAAAATCATACATTTTCCATGTTCAGCCTTTTGTCTTTAAAATGGAAAAATGTTATTTTCAGGTGCCACAAAGTTACTGTTATGGACAGTTTTATGTAGGATTTACATAAAATATGCAAATAAAATTTAGTGATTTAAACATTGTTAAATATTTTTATGAAGAAATGTGAAATGAGTTTTATGACACTCAATACAAAAAGAAATCAAAGGAGTATTTTACCCACTATACTATATTATCTTTCATTACTTTGGACTTAGGCCTTCCATTTGTTATGTTTCAATTTGTTGTAAAATCTGAAGTATAATAAAATCTCTCCCCAGTGATGAGTCTGTTTTGAGTGGAGCATAAAAGCAATCACACTTCAAGCCAACTAAATCAGCAGAGGGGGGCTTTCCCCGGGTTATCAATATTAAATGTAAAGCATGATTTACTTAAAATCCTCAATATCCTTTACTTTTCATCTTGTTTATATGATACACTCTTATTCTTCAAAATAGCTATTTGTATCTTATTTATTGTTTTACTACAATACTCTTCCTACAATTCAATCTATATATTGGCCCCAAATGCAAACTGTATTTACCTAGTCATGCCCTTTTCAACTCTCTATTCTGCATATATTAATAGATAAGACATATGTTTATATTAGGGCAGTTCAGCAAAACCTCTATTCAGTTTCATGAAGATGTATATTGGCAACACAGTATTAAGTATACATAGACACTATGTAATTACTTTTAAGAAATTCAATTCTAAGATCACAATTAAAATTTCAGTAAGAATTCATAGTTTAAATAAAGTAGACAAGCTCATATCATTAAAAGATTGGTTCTTCAAAAAAATTAAACATAAAATCCCATATCCAGCAATGCCACTTATGGACATTAACACACAAGAATCAAAAGCAGGGACTGAAATGGATATTTGCACATCAGTGTTCATAGCAGCACATTCATAATAAACAAAATTTGGAAACAAAATGTCTATCTGGGAATGAATGGATAAACACGATGTGATAAATATATATATATTATATTCACTTTCTCCACCAAAGTATTTTATAAACAGACACTGTGTGTGTTCATGGATGAGTGGGAAAAAAAGAAAGACATTGTTTATTGAAGTTTGTAGTGTTTTGCTTATTCCATTAAAATACATCATTTTACAACATAGCATGACTTACACTTCTTCCAGAAAAGGATGGGATAATCATTTGGAAAATCATTACATGACCTCAGAAGTCTCTTCTGGTTTAAAAAGTTCATAACTTCATGTCTTCCAGTTGAAATTTATTATTTTTATAAAGATTTTATTATTCTATATTTATTCATTTATATATACATATCAATATAGGTCATACATATGAAAATAACTAAAAAGTATAGTAAACTGGTTTCAGAGAATTTTTCTTAAATAAAATATTTCAGTTCATTGTCAAATAGTTATCCAAAACTATACTTCCTTCCATGGACAAAAATATAACTACTATATTTGAGTAATTTCTCTACAATAATGAAACAGACAAAAATTAAAACAATGAAATAGTTTAAAAGAGGGCATTTCATTAGAAACTGCAGAGATAATTAATTAACAAAGTTGCCTATGTAAATAAACATATAAATTATAGTTCATAAAGGCAATAATTCACATTTACATTTGGATTATGAATAACTTCAGTATTCATATACAATGAAATCATTCAAGTGGAATCTATTTTAATAAGAAATACTTCATTTTACAATGTTTACACAGTAGCAGATAAGAACACTTTATTTACTCACTTTGTGCCTTTGCATTTATTTCAAATTTTGGAGACTGCTATTTAGAAAATGGTTAAGAAGCATTAATGTAAGACTTAAGTACATTAATTCTAAAGATTGATTTAATTATCTTTAAGGATCTTACGACTTTTCATGGTGTTCTGTCCTACATCCTTTGCATGTTTTTTTCTTTATTTTTTCTCATTCTTTTTTGTCTTTCAGTGGTATAAATAAGCAAATGTCTTTAAAATAAAAAGAGTAATGCATCTATTATTTCTCCATCTTGATCATTATTCTCCTTCTCCCCATCCTTAACAAGTACAATACAGCATGCCATTTACATTTCGGGACAAACCAGTAATAAACATCGTTTATTTCAGTTTCGTTGTTAAGCATCTGAACATTAAATGATAACAGTAGGAAAGCATGTATTCCACAAGTGTAGTGTGCAAATTCTTTTTCATATGCTTTCTCTTTACACTTGCAAATTGGGCAAGTGCACCCATAGGTGTTTTGACAGCTAATTAAATGTAAATATGTGCAATTATATGCCAGCATACTACAACTATTTGTGGAAATAAGCTGGAATTTGTATAATTTTGTATTGAAATACTTTAAATTTTGTTACTTACAGACCTGATTTTATGATGCACATTGAAACAATTGAAATTTCCATTGTGTTTGTGTGTGTATATATATACATTTATATATATATATATGTATGTATCCATGCACTTATTACACATTTGAAAGTACATTTTTATATTTATCATAAAATGCCAAATATGAGAAGCAAGCAATGTTAGTTTGGAAATAAATTTGAAGGCCCTGGCCATTTCATTATTTTTAACCTATGTCTTTTGTAAAATTCTTATTAAAAAAAATATTGTAGGGCTTTTAGAATACATGTACCCATGAGGAAACATATTGTTCTTACTGAATTGGAATACCATTATTTTGGGTTAGTCACAGAGACCATAAATAATACTCCAGCTTTGAGTTATGATGGGAGATGCATGTGACTCAGATCATATATGTATAAAATATATCTTAAACTGAACCCAAATTCAACAAAATGCCTTAGATTTCAAACAGCTAATATTTTAACTATGTTCTTACAGCCCAAATTTACCTATAAATTTGATCATGAAATATATGAAACATGTAGGTAACGGAAGGTATCATAAAAAGAGAAATAGGAGTATAATATGGGGTATCAGGACAATAAAAAATGTATACTATAAATCCAATATAAACAAAGAATAGTCCTTAGATTTGTCTTTCTGTTGGAAGTTAAAATGAAATGAGAAATTGAGCAGATTGATAATACATAATAAAATAAAATATTAACAAACCAATTGTTCATCTTAGGGTGAGAAATTAATTTTTTCTTGAAGTTACCTATAAAAAGGACACCATTGTAATTGTCAATGTTTTTTAACAGCAGGATTGAGACAGTTATAGTCTTCCCTTTTGAAGATAAATGTGTATGTGTATATGTTTGACATATTGCTACTAATTTTTATTACCACCTGAAGACACTTGAAAATGGCTCCATCACAATGAAGAAGAAAAGGCACCATGAGTTCTAATGTTATGTGTAAGTGGTAATTCAGTGCAAATATGGAGCAAACTACTGCTAATTTATGTAAGGAAATATAAGTAGTATATACATGGGGATAAAAACTTAAAAGACAAAAATGGCATGATAGTATAAAGTAAACAGTTTTCTATCCCTGTTCCTCCACCACTCAATTCCCCATTACAGAAGCAAAAAGATGTTTTTAAGGTATTGTGTATGCTTTCAGAAATATTCTATGCATATAGAAGTAAATATGTTTATATTTTCTTTATTATACAAATAGTAACATTTTCCACACTTTTTTTTACCTCATTCTTTCACTGAAACATGTATCTTTGAAATTCTTCTATAGTATATGAAAGGATTGTCTTATTTGCCTAATGACTTTATGATTTATATAAGTAATCCTCTAGAAAAGTCTGGTTAATTGGTCTAATCTTTTGGTACTATATATAATGATACAATGAATAACCTCATGTATGCTTTGCTTTGCACATTTGCAAATATACATATGTCTGTTTGTGTACTCATATATACATACACTCACACATGCAAAATTGCCCTCCATAGGGATTGGGCTAATGTAATTTTCTACCAACAATTTGTGAAAATACTAATTTTCCCTATATCCTCCCAATACAATGTATCATCAAACTTTTAAAGGAGACTATTCAAGAGATTTAAAAATTAATCTACATTTTTTCTTATTCTGAATAACATCAAGTCTTCCTATCTTTAAGTATTTGAATTTCTGGGTTTGTGAACTAATTCATATCCTTTTCTAGATTTCATTGGATTGTTGTTAATCTTTATTATTTTTTCAAAGAATCATCCCTCTGTTGTAAGTTGCAAGTTTTTACAAAGTTTTGTTTATTTCTTCCCTTTGTATATGAAGTTTTTCTCCATGAAGATTTTAATATTTTGATTCATTTGAAATTATCATTGTTTATATCTTTGTGTGTGTGTGCTTGCAATTTGTAACATATTTGAAAGTCTTTTCCATTCCAAGATTACTAAAAGTGTGTATGTGTTCATCTTTTCCTTTTTTATCATTTATATCTTTGATATACCTGGTAATAATTTTGGTAAAAGGTATGAGATATGGATCAACTTATTTTCCCAGAAGACTAATCAGTAATTAACAATATTAAAAATTTTTTCAACTTATCCCTAGTGGGTATGATATTCCATTTTTTATGAATGATGTATTTTCTTATCCATTCTTTGCTTATTTCTTTTTATCTGATATAGCACCATGTTGTTTTAATTGTTAAACAATATTAAGTAATGTTTGTTACCTATCAAGTGTCATTCCTATATCATCTACTATTACTATTTTTGACATAATTTTTCTAATTTTCTAGTTTGTATTTTATTTATAAACTTTAAAAATCAATTAGTCTATTCCCTTTTAAGTAGGAAAGAAGTCTAGGTTGTTTTAATGGGATCTCCTAATGTGGAGACTAATTTTAAAATGTTTGACATTTTTATTATAGGTCCTTATTTTTTTCCAACAATATGGTAGACTCTTCTCTTTTTGTTTAAAAATTTTCTCTGTGCTACACAGTCACATTTCAGTCTCCTTATAGTTCTTTTACAAATGCTCTATGTTTGTTCATAGACATTTTAATATTCTATTATCAAAAATAACACTGTGGTAGTTACCTTATGCCTTGTATAAATCATCCTTCCTATATTTGTGTGGAACCTGTGACTATGATGAACTATCACAACCATGATTAGATCACATTATATGAAAAAAGGGAGACTATGACTTAATCTGGGTAGACATGATATATCAGACAAGCCCATTAAAAGCAGAGTGTCCCCCAAGTAATGACTCTAGCATCTTACACTGATGGACAGCAACTGCAATGGGGTGTGGGAAGGGACTTGATAGTAAGGGTGGAGGTTATAACCACAATGTTGCTCATGTGAAATCTTCATAAAATTGTATACCAATGATACCTTAATTAAAAGAAAAGCAGAGTGTCCTCCAGCTGGTCATGGAAGAGAAAATCAGATATTCAAAGCACCAGTTTTGACACTGTTCCTGGTTTGACAATGAACAGGGTCATCAGGTAGTGACTTATCAACTCTAGGGACTGAGACTGGTCCCTGGCCTACAGCCAGCAAGAAAACTGGGACTTCAATAAGACAATTGCAAGCACAGAACTCTGCTAATAACAGGGGTTAGAGCTTAGACAAAGATACGAGCTCCAATTAAGAATGCAGCAAGCTGACATCTTGATCTCAGTCTGAGCAGAGAACCCATCATGCTATGCCAGACTGACAAACAGAATTGTCTGCTAATAAATAGGTGCTGTTGCAAGCCACTGCACTTGTGTTAATTTGTTGTGCTTCAGTGGAAAACTAACACAGGCATTAGTTTGGGTGATCTGTTGGAAGATAAAATTGGATATCCATTTTATCTTCCAACAGGCTCTTATTTGTTACTCATTTTTGCACTGAATTTTTGAGCCAAATCATTTCATTTAATCACCTTATGATTAGCCCAGAAAAAAATCAGTTTATATCCTGTAGTTTTTCAGTCAAACAAGCCTATCATCTACAAATAAAAATGAGTTTGCCTTTTCTTTTCCACATAAAATGTTTTCTCCTATTCCCCATTTCTGAGTGTTATTACAAAATAATGTCATTTAATAAAAGTGATTGCAGACACTCTTACAACATACACTGCTGTCACTCCTGTCTATGTTAGATTTTCTTGTATAGAGTGCCTGAAACTCTCTGCCTGGGAGCTTTTCCTGGCGGTCATTGTACAGAGCATGGCATAAATGTCAAAGATTGTTATTACTGGGACTTCAATAAGACAATTGCAAGGACAGAACTCTGGACAGTGCTTTGGTGTTTGAATAGGAAACCCTGAAAAGGAGGCTTGAGCCCTTGGATATGCTAACACACCTTGCTGCTTCTCCTATACAACTGCATGTGCAAACCAAAGAGGAGTTACTAAACCAGGATATGGCCAGCAGAGCAACATCTTGCTGTGAGCCCCAACTGCATTAAACCCTGCAAACTCTGTTGAGTGGACGTGGCCATGGACATTTTGACACATAATGGCATTCTGGCACCTTGAGGTAAAGGCCTGGAAACTGGTTTCCTGTGTGTTCCTGGAGTAACATCAGAGTGGCTCCCAAAGATCACAGTAGTGTACCCAAACTGTCTGGAAGGTAGGAGCATCTTATGGGGAAGTTTGTTTTGTCTCTATGGCTAGTGTATGTAAAGCCCATAGCCCTATATATTGACCCATCTGTAACTCCCATAGGAAAGGGGGTGAAAGTCTGTTATACTAGACCAGGATGAGATCCCATTCCTGCCACTGTCCTATCACAGGACCACTCTCTTGCATGCATCCTACCTGATGGCCAGGATTTGCCTATGCTGGTGTCATTAAAACATGTATTTTATCACCCTTAAGGTTATTTTCTTCTACAGTCCCTGTGGCTGGATACGCCCCCTGGCTGCAGCTACTGCATGATAATTGCTCTGAACTCTGTACCTGTTCAGCTACTGACCACCTGTGGAATGAGTGACCTATGGACTTAATTTGCATAGGGCTTTGAACCTAGCTGAATCTCCTACTTGAGGATAATCAAAATTTTATTTATGCTGTTATTGTATATTATTAGTCTTGTTACAGTGCTCCAATTTTCTTGCACAGGGGCCATTGTGAAAGATGGGAAGTGAGTAGATTGTAAGGCAAGATTTCTGCAAGGGTGGGCTGTGGGTAAAAGTACAATATTTCCAGAATATCTCACCTGGATGTAGTGCATCTCCATATCAATAGGTGTTTTCATGGGGTGGAGAGAAGTAGCCCATTTCATATTACTAGGTGATTAAAAGAGGGAGTGAGGGCATATCTGGACCAGAGAGGTTGGGTGGGGCCCCCTTTTGCAGCTGGGTCATGAGAGATGTGGGTGAGCAGAAGTGAACGACTGCTTTTAAGCGATAAATGGGTTTCTCCCATTATTTCTCCCTTTGATTCATTTCAGATTCAAAGGTAATTTGCCCCAGGCTGGGAACATATTTTCCCCCTGGAGGTACATGTAGTCAAAGATAAGTATATATATTGACTCCTAAATATCAGGAAACAGCCTGATTACATTGTCAGGGGCCTAAAAGTTAAGAGTTCTAAGAAGAGGTTTGATGATGGACCCATTGAAATTGAAATTGGTGTAGGTCTTTGTGTTTCTTGCCAGTGCCCATGAACTTCATGCATGGAAGCCTTTTTAGTTGTGGTAGTAGCTAAATTGACTTTCATGCTAGGGAATCATTCTAGTCTTACCAAGAGCAGCAACTACTGCTGATCTTTTGATACAGTTCTATTCCTTAGGATGCTAACCAGCTCTTGGTATATGGTTAATTGTATTAGACCTCATCTGTCCTGGAGAGAGCAGTAATTCGTCTTTACTGGGGCTGATATGCATTCTGACTTCAGCTTTGTCTTCTTATCCAGCCTGGCAGCAGCACTCTGTGCTACTCTTAGAACTATTTACTGTCATAGAAGTTTACATAAGGACACCTTGTATAAACAGACTATTTTATAATAAAGAAAATACAACAAAAATACAACAATTGGCTTATGTCTTCATGATCTATTTTTCCATTTAAACATTAGGACATTTTTCTTACAGTGCTTTATGTGTCAGATGACAGCATGAAAATGCATTCTAATGGACTCCAATCAGCAGCTCAGGCTTGGCGGTGACATGTTGCATGATTGAACAGGTCTCACATATGTTTTGAACCAATGGTCCTTATATGTTGTTACAATTGCAACAACAAACTATACTGGTCCAGGAAAAGTTTTAGATGCTAGAACAGTGTCCCGCTTGGAAGATCTGCACTGGGATCCCATTTTCTGAATTATAAATTCTGGCTCTTGGAGGATAGATGCCACAACTAGGCAATGGTGGTGGCGCACCAAGGGTGAGGCAGAAGGTGGAGGGAACCGTGGTGGAAGGGTTAAGTCTGACAAGGTGAGTATTTTATCACTGAAATTGCTTATAGTTGCTGAAGCATGTTGATAATAATAAATAATAACAACGCAAATAGTTGATTATTGGTTTTGAATTGTATACAGTGCACCCTTGTATTGTTAGGCAGAAAGATAGACAGAATGGGAAGAGAGTTAATCAGATGAAGCCACGAGGACCAGGAATGACTCAGAGAAAGTCCAGGGACTCTCCAGATAGAGAAACACCAGAGTGCAGGCGCTGCAAACAGCAGAGCCCAGGCACAGCCTGTGTCCTCATTGAACCAATCAGATCAGGCCACGAAGGCCAAGAGCTGTCAGTCAAGGACTTCTCTGCCCTGTCAAAAATGCCAAAACAGAAGCCTCGTAGTAGACAATAGGGGGCCTCTTGGACCCTAGGTCCGGCCCACTCAGTTCCAGAGGGTAATAAACTTGCTTACTTAACGTTGGTTCACTTTGTCCAACTTCCCTGCAGCATGGAACCAAACTCATTCACAACAGTATCATCTGAACCTAGGAAGGGACACTCCCATGAACTTCCTCCTTGGTATACTATCAACAGTAGGGCACAAGTCTCCAATTAGCTGGAAACTGAGACCGCTGCCTGATCCTTGCTTGGAACAGCAAGCAATGAAGCAAGTTACTAGCGAGGCAGCCATATTTAACTGGGAGTTTCATAAGGAGGGAGAGGTTGATTCTCATAGTGGGGGCAGGAAGAATTATGCCTAAAACTCCAGGCACTCACAGAGTAGATGCCTCCTGTTTTTTCATGTCCAGGATTAATCATAAACAGACACATGCAGCGACCATTTCCCACCATGGGCACAATAGCTGGAAGCTAAACTCCTCAGGGATAAAAATCTGTGTTACTACATGAGAAGAGCAATGTACATTAGGCAAAGTGCTGGCAGGGTGTGAGGGGATATCTAGAATGTGTCATAGAGGAGGGAGATGATGTTCATAAATTCCAGTTTTGGAACCACCTAGAGCAATGTTGTCAATAGGTATATCTTTTATCCCTACGTCTTCTTTTTGTAAGTTTTTTTTAATTAAGAAATTGTGACTGGCTGCTACCCTGATAAATCAATTACAGCTGTAATGACCATACTGGGGAGACACAGCGGACCTGAGACATGCAAAAAATGGAATGTGGGAGAAAGTATCAGTGCTGAACAGTCACATGTGTGTGTGCTGGTTTCTCTTCATGCAATCGTCTGAGACTTTAGATGAACTATGGACCTTGCTAAGCAGCATGCTCTGCCACAGGTGGTCCAAGACAAGATTGCCAAAGTGTCGTGATGCTTGAGAGAAGCCCCCAACTAATGGGAGATGAGAATTGGTTTATAAGTACCCCAACTGCCTCACTGTAGTAGACACATTGACCCCCCTCATCCCAATTCTTACCCCAAAGTGGCTGCATCCAAATTCCTGGAAACTGTGAATATGTCTTTACATGGAAAGGAAAAATTAAGGTTGCAACTGAAATTAAGATTGCTAATCAGCTAACCCTAAAATAAAGAAATTATGCTGAATTATCTAGGCAGGCCCAGTGTAATGGCATGGGTCCTTGGAATGTTGACTGCCTTTGAGGATGGAAGAAAACACAGTGAAGGATTGAGAACAGCTTCAGAAACTGGAAAAGCAAGGAACAGACCATCCTGTTCAGAATCCAGAACTGGGAACACAGCCCTGCCACTCCCTGCCACTCTCTTAATTATAGTGCAGTAAAACCCATTCTGACCACAACAACTGCAAGAATAATATCGTGTTCTTTAAAGTTGCTGAGTTTGTGGTAATACATTATGACAACAACAGAAAACCATTATACTCGCTCTTTTTGGGGGACAACTGTGCAGCTTGCAGATATCGCCTGCTGCTGCCGCTGGCTAGCTTGTCACCTCCTCACCCTCTGCTAGCTCCCTTCACTTCACAGTTAGACTTCTGCTCTGTACTATTGATATTTCCCAGGGTTACTGACCAAATAAACTAAATTAATATTCCAGGAGCCACTTCTGGGGCAATTCACTCCAAAACAACAGTTACTGTTATCCTATCTTAAATGAAAATATTTCTGCAAGTTCATCCTAAGCATGTTGCTGGCTTTGTGAGATTGTTTTCGTTTTGAAGCTTGGAACCTTATATGTTCTAACTGAAACACATCAGTACCATGATGTGGAATGTTGCAGGCGAGAGGCCCCAGGCTGGGAGGTTGGCTGAGGAAGAGATATGGTGGAGAGCAGTTCTGGAAGTTGGCAATCCTTGTACTGAGATGCAAATAGCTGGTTTAAACTAATATAACTTGGGAGTCCAACCATGTGTTTTCCAAGGTTACAACTGTAGCCGAATTGAAAGATAAAATCTAGATATATCCTACTGGCTACTTATTGTACCCTTCGGTAAGATTGTGTGTGCATGTGTGTGTGTGTGTGTGTGTGTGTGTGTGTGTGTGTATATAAATAAATTTTTGTTGCAAAATAACCCCTCAGGCCTTGTCAGCAATGCTTCATAATTTTGCAAATCCTAAATCCAGACATCCCTGACCATATAAATGGAAAGTAGGTTACAAAATAGAGATTCTAAGAGTCATTTTCCAATTTCCAGCTCATATCTGATCATAAAGTATAGTGTATGAGAGAAAACTTCCCAGAGAGTAGATTTAGTAAAAATGAAGAAAATGCCCTGAAAGATATGGCAGTGATTACTGTGCTGCTTCCAATTTCTTCCTTTTCTTTCCAAATGGCTCTGTTCACTTCAGTCATTGTGTTTACATCCTGACACGATGTGAGGAGAGAGTTGGTTACACCTGCCATTTATTCATTGGCTGCTATGTCCAGTTTATCAATAAATCCACCTGTATCATCATCAGTTTATCTATCTTTTTTACTCTGGAAAATCTCTAAAATAGGATATTTTCCATTGTCATGGCCTGAAGATGTAGGCTAATCATCTGGGTATCATTTTGTTTACGTTTATGATTTTAGTTGTTTCCATAATAAGTGATGATTACATCAGTAAGAAAGAAGAAATGTTTGAAGAATTGGAGAAAGGGTGGAGAAATTAACAAGAAAAGTTAATTTCCCTTAAGCCTCACTTGGTTTATAGCATTTGCTAACTTTAGAAATAATACAGCATCACTCTAGTCTAAGATGCCAGAAAAGACAATAAATTTTGTTGCTATCACTTTATTTTCTATTTTATAAAGTATGTACTATAGGGAGAATTTACTCAGCACTATTCTTCTATTCCAATATATTAAGGAGTTTTCACTTTATATAATAATGATTCAAATTAAATTTTCCTTCATGTCTTGTGAGCATGTTTTGCTTTACAATTCTCATAGTAATGACTAAAACTTTCCTTTAGAAAATTGAAAAAATATAACAATACTTTTATGTTATTAGATAATAAATTTAGATAGATAAAAAAATTAGAATCATCAAAGAGATGTGTAACATTCTATAACATATACCATTGCTTAGAATGTTTCTATGAATTACGTTATTTATATATAATTGAATAGTTAATGCTACATATTTTTACATAATCATCCATTAAATTGAATACTCCAGTTGTCATAAATTATGTTTCATTAATGACCCCTTGGTTTATTAAATTGTAATTGTTACTTTATGCAGTTGGATTTCCAAAATTATTTAAAAGAAAAACTTTCATTTTTCTGTGCTGTTCCATTAATTAGCTCCTAGCTTAAAAATTATATATATTATGTAAGAAGAGAACATTAAATCAAATCTATACCTCATTTTTCATTGTAGTTAATTTCTCCACTTTCCAAACACTTCTTGTTCACAAGCTCTTAGATTAATCTCCATTTCTGTCTCTGGAAGGATATAACTTCCATACAAAAAGACTGCTTTAATGTAAAATGTTGGTGATTGTTATACACTCCATAATAGACATTGACTATTGTCTAATTAAAATTTTAATTTTAATTGCTGTCTCACTCTAACACTGCTAAGTACTTTAAAAATCTGTTTGGGTGACTGAAGTAGCTAAGGGTTATAAATTCTTTGAGGAAAAAAATAAGTTCCATGCAGAAATGGTCCTAAAAGTAAAAAAAGATGATCATTCTTTTAGAAAGTTTTATAGGTTAGTTGGAAACATGGTAACTAGCTAGGTGAATTACATAAATTGTCTAAGACTTAATTGACTCATAGGTAAAAGGAAAATACATAAAGTCTCACTTTGTGCAATTATTGTATTAAATTATGTATTTAAAGCTCTGAGGAAAAATGCCTGGCATGGAATAAGCACACATTTTATATACGGTTTTATTAGTAGTAGTAATAGAAATAATAATAGTAGGCTATTTCATATTACATTTTACATAGTGCATATGTTATTCATATAATATAAAAATACATTATAAATTACGTTAGTTACATAAACATAATATCCATTTTTTAACAATTGCGTTTTTGCTCCCTAATTCTAATGATAGTACTTTTGATCCCCAAAACGATGTCCTATTATTTTGAATTCTAGACCTTTTAAATTTGTAAAGGAGTCACCCTAATTCATATTCCTTAGGGTCACTACCTTCCTTCTCCCAACCCATCCTACACTATGCCCTTATTTCTACTACTCAATGTTATCCCTAGTATCTTTCAAATTTATATTCCCCTTTAAACAATATGCCCAGGAAATGTTCCACAATTCATAGGATGTTTATGCGTCACCATAGCTTTACAAATTCATTAGCAAAGCAATTAGGAATGATAATAATTGGAGCAATTTTTTTGAGTGTATTTATTTCCAAAAGGGTGGCAGGATTGTTCAGTGCCAGTTTCATATACTTTATAAAAGCGTAATCAGTCATTTGCTCAAATTTTTTTCTTGAATGTTTATGATCAGAATGAGTCATCATTTCTGTTTAAATAAATGTTATTTACCAAAAAAGTAGAGCATGAAACAGCTTTGTTTGAAAATAACCCAAAATGAAGAATTATAACATCATACACAGAAAGATTAATTTTCTTTCTTATTACAGTTTTTTTTTTAATTTTTTGAAACTAGCTTGCATTTCTTTCAAAAGTTGATTGGGTTGACCTCGAGCCAAGATGGCAGCATGAGAAGAGCAGCAGAAATCTCCTCCCAAAACCACATATATTTTTGAAAATACAACAAAGACAACTCTCCCTAAAAGAGAGACCAGAAGACACAGGATAACATCCAGACCACATCCACACCTGTGAGAACCCAGCACCTCCGAAGGGAGTAAGATACAAGCCCTGGCTCGGTGGGACCCAAGCACCCCACACCCCAGCTCTGGGCCACTGGAGAGGAGTGAGAGCGGGGAGGGAGACGGAGCCCAGGATGGCTAAATAGCCAGACATAGCCATACGCACCAGAGTGCAGACAAAGTGCATGTGTGGGGTCCTGGATAATAGGGAAACAGGACAGTAAGACCTGTGAATGGGTCCCCACAGCCAGCGTCCTGGGGACAAAGAAAAGCAAGTGCTTTTTGGAAGTCTTAAAGGGACAGGGACCTCACAGTCTGACAGAAGCGTCCTGGGACACGTAGTCCAGCAGCAGGGAATCTAGGGAACTCTGGGCACTCTAACTTGCTGGGCAGCAGGGAGCACGGAGGCCCCTCACGGAGATAAACAGCCTTCCTGCTGTACCCCCTCCAACACGGCTCCACCATATCGAAGGAGCAGCCTGAGGCAGGCCACACCCACAGCAACAGCAGAGATAAACTCCATAGTGGCTGGGAAAGAATCAGAAGCCCCGTCTGCATGAAGCTGCCCAGCACAAGCCACTGGAGGTCGCTGTTCTCCCAGGAGAGGAAGGCCACAAGCCAACAAGAAGGGAAGTTCTTCCAGCCGTCACTTGTGCCAGCTCTGCAAACTATCTCTACCGCCATGAAAAGGCAAAATTTCAGGAAGACAAAGATAACAGAGACAACACCTGAGAAGGAAACAGACCTAACCAGTCTTCCGGAAAAAGAATTCAAAATAAAAATCATAAACAGGCTGACAGAGATGCAGAGAAATATACAAGAGCTAAGGGATAAAGTCCAGAGGGGGATTACAGACGTCCGGAAGGAGATTACAAAAGTGAAACAAACTCTGGAAGGATTTATAAGCAGAATGGATAAGATGCAAGAGGTCATTGATGGAATAGAAACCAGAGAACAGGAACTCATAGAAGCTGACATAGAGAGAGATAAAAGGATCTCCAGGAATGAAACAATATTAAGAGAATGGTGTGACCAATTCAAAAGGAACAATATCTGTATTATAGGGGTACCAGAAGAAGAGAGAGAAAAAGGGATAGAAAGTGTCTTTGAAGAAATAATTGCTGAAAACTTCCCCAAAGCGAGGGAGTAAATAATCAAACAGGCCACGGAAATACGCATAATTCTCAAAAGAAAGGACCCAATGAGGACAACATCAAGACACATAATAATTAAAATGGCAAAGATCAAGGACAAGGAAAGAGTTTTAAAGGCAGCAAGAGAGAAAAAGGTCACATATAAAAGAAAACCCATCAGGCTATCATCAGACTTCTCAACAGAAACCTTACAGGCAAGAAGAGAATGGCATGATATATATAATGCAATGAAACAGAAGGGCCTTGAACCAAGGATACTGTATCCAGCACGATTATCATTTAAATATGAAGGAGGGATTAAACAATTCCCAGACAAGCAAAAGTTGAGAGAATTTGCCTCCCACAAACTACCTCTACAGGGTATTTTAGAGGGACTGTTCTAGAAGGGAGCACTCCTAAGACTAAACAGATGTCACCAGAGAAAATAAAATCACAGCAAAGAAAGGACACCAACCAAACACTAACTAAAGTCAAAAAATAAAATCAACTACCCACTAAAAGCAGTTAAAGGAAACACAAAAGAGCACAGAATAAAACAAGCAACATATAAAGAATGGAGGAGAAGGAATAAGAAGGGAGAGAAGAAAAGAATCTCCAGACAGTGTATATAACAGCTCAATAAGCAAGCTAACTTAGGCAGTAAGATACTAAAGAAGCTAACCTTGAACCTTTGGTAACCATGAATCTAAAGTGTGCAATGGCAATAAATACATGTTTTCAATAGTCACCCTAAATGTAAATGGACTAAATGCACCAATCAAAAGACACAGAATAATAGAATGGATAAAAAAAGCAAGACCCATCTATATACTGCTTACAAGAAACTCACCTCAAATCCAAAGACATGCACAGAATAAAAGTCAAGAGATAGAAAAACATATTTCAGGCAAACAATAGAGAAAAGAAAGCAGGTGTTGCAGTACTAGTATCAGACAAAATAGACTTCAAAACAAAGAAAGTAACAAGAGATAAAGAAGGACATTACATAATGATAAAGGGCTCAGTCCAACAAGAGGATATAACCATTCTAAATATCTATATACACAACAGAGGAGCACCAGCATATGCGAAACAAATACTAACAGAACTAAAGGGGGAAATAGACTGCAATGCATTTATTTTAGGAGACTTAAACATGCCACTCACCCCAAAGGATAGATCCACTGGACAGAAAATAAGTAAGGACACAGAGGCACTGAACAACACACTAGAACAGATGGACCTAATAGACATCTATAGAACTCTATATCCAAAAACGACAGGATATACATTCTTCTCAAGTGCACATGGAACATTCTCCAGAATAGACCACATGCTAGCTCACAAAAACAGCCTCAGTAAATTGCAAAAGATTGAAATTCTACCAACCAACTTTTTTGACCACAAAGGTATAAAAGTAGAAATAAATCCTACAAAGAAAACAAGAAGGCTCACAAACACATGGAGGCTTAACAACATGCTCCTAAATAATCAATGGATCAGCAAACAGATTAAAATAAAGATCAAGGAATATATGGAAACAAATGAAAACAACAACACAAAGTCCCAACTTTTGTGGGATGCAGTGAAAGCAGTCTTAAGAGGAAAGTATACAGCAATCAAGGCACACTTAAAGACGGAAGAAAATTCCCAAATGAATACTCTAACATCACAATTATCGAAACTGGGAAAAGAACAAATGAGGCCTAAAGTCAGCATAAGTAGGGACATAATAAAGATCAGAAAAGAAATAAACAAAATTGAGAAGAATAAAACAATAGAAAAAATCAATGAAACAAATACCTGGTTCTTTGAAAAATAAAGAAATTAGATAAGCCTCTAGCCAAACTTATTAAGAGAAAAAGAGAATGAACACACATCAACAGAATCAGAAATGAGAATGAAAAAATCACAACAGACGCCACATAAATACAGAGAATTATTAAAGACTACTATGAAAACCTATATGCTAACAAGCTGGAAAACCTAGAAGAAATGGACTACTTCCTAGAAAAATACAAATTTCCAAGACGGACCAAAGAAGAATCACAAAAGTTACAAAAAAAAAACAATTACAAGCAAAGAAATTGAAATGGTAAACAAAAAACTACCCAAGAACAAAACCCCCAGGCCAGACGGATTTACCTCGGAATTTTATCAGACATACAGAGAAGACATAATACCTATTCTCCATAAAGTTTTCCAAAAAATAGAAGAGGAGGGAATACTACCAAACTCATTCTATGAAGCCAACATCACCCTAATACCAAAACCAGGAAAAGTCCCCACCAAAAGAGAAAATTACAGACCAATATCCCTGATGAATGTACATGCAAAAATACTCAATGAAATATTAGCAAACCGAATTCAAAAATATATCAAAAGGATCATACATCATGACCAAGTGGGATTCATCTCAGGGATGCAAGGATGGTACAACATTCGAAAATCCATCAACATCATCCACCACATCAACAAAAAGAAGGACAAAAACCACATGATCATCTCCATAGATGCTGAAAAAGCACTTGACAAAATTCAACATCCATTCATGATAAAAACTCTCAGCAACATGGGAATAGAGGGCAAGTATGTCAACATAATAAAGGCCATATATGATAAACCCACAGCCAGCATTATACTGAACAGCGAGAAGCTGAAAGCATTTCCTCTGAGATCGGGAAACAGACAGGGATGCCCACTCTCCCCACTGTTATTTAACATAGTACTGGAGGTCCTAGACACAGCAATCAGACAAAACCAAAAAATACAAGGAATCCAGATTGGTAAAGAAGAAGTTAAACTGTCACTATTTGCAGATGACATGATATTGTACATAAAAAACCCTAAAGACTCCACTCCAAAACTACTAGAACTGATATCGGAATACAGCAAAGTTGCAGAATACAAAATTAACCCACAGAAATCTGTGGCTTTCCTATACACTAACAATGAACCAATAGAAAGAGAAATCAGGAAAACAACTCCATTCACAATTGCACCAAAAAGAATAAAATACCTAGGAATAAACCTAACCAAACAAGTGAAAGACCTATACCCTGAAAAGTGCAAGACACTCTTAAGAGAAATTAAAGGGGACACTAATAAATGGAAACTCATCCCATGCTCTTGGCTACGAAGAATTAATATCATCAAAATGGCCATCCTGCCCAAAGCAACATACAGATTTGATGCAATCCCTATCAAATTACCAACAATATTCTTCAATGAACTGGAACAAATAGTTCAAAAATTCATATGGAAACACCAAAGACCCCGAATAGCCAAAGCAATCCTGAGAAAGAAGTATAAATTGTGGGGGGATCTCACTCCGCAAATTCAAGCTCTATTACAAAGCCATAGTAATCAAGACAATTTGGTACTGGCACAAGAACAGAGCCACAGGCCAGTGGAACAGATTAGAGACTCCAGAAATTAACCCAAACATATATGGTCAATTAATATTTGATAAAGAAGCCATGGACATACAATGGGGAAATGACAGTCTCTTCAACAGATGGTGCTGGCAAAACTGGACAGCTACATGTAAGAGAATGAAACTGGACCATTGCCTAACCCCATATACAAAAGTAAAATCAATTGGATCAAAGACCTGAATGTAAGTCATGAAACCATAAAACTCTTAGAAAAAAACATAGGCAAAAATCTCTTAGACATAAACATGAGTGACCTCTTCTTGAACATATCTCCCTGGGCAAGAAAAACAACAGCAAAAATGAACAAGTGGGACTATATTAAGCTGAAAAGCTTCTGTACAGCAAAAGACACCATCAATAGAACAAAAAGGAACCCTACAGTATGGGAGAATATATTTGAAAATGACAGACCTGATAAAGGCTTCACGTCCAAAATATATAAAGAGCTCACCCACCTTAAAAATAAACAATCCACTTAAAAAAAATGAGCAGAGGAACTGTACAGACAGTTCTCCAAAAAAGAAATACAGATGGCCAACAGACACATGAAAAAGTGTTCCACATCGCTAATTATTGGAGAAATGCAAATTAAAACTACAATGAGATATCACCTCACACCAGTAAGGATGGCTACCATCCAAAAGACAAACAACAACAAATGTTGACGAGGTTGTGGAGAAAGGGGATCCCTCCTACACTGCTGGTGTGAATGTAAATTAGTTCAACCATTGTGGAAAGCAGTATGGAGGTTCCTCAAAATACTCAAAATACACTTATCATTTGACCCAGAAATTCCACTCCTAGGAATTTACCCTAAAAACGCAGCAGTCAAGTTTGAAAAAGACAGATGCACCCCTATGTTTATCGCAGCACTATTTACAATAGCCAAGAAATGGAAGCAACCTAAGTGTCCATCGGTAGATGATTGGATAAAGAAGTTGTGGTACATATACACAATGGAATATTACTCAGCCATAAAAAGAAAAGAAATCCTACCATTTGCAACAACATGGATGGAACTAGATAGTATTATACTCAGTGAATTAAGCCAAGTGGAGAAAGAGAAATACCAAATGATTTCACTCATCTGTGGAGTATAAGAACAAAAGAAAAACTGAAGGAACAAAACAGCAGCAGAATCACAGGACCCAAGAATGGACTAACAGGTACCAAAGGGAAAGGGACTGGGGAGGATGGGTGGGTAAGGAGGGATAAGGGTGGAAAGGAGAAAGGGGGTATTTTGATTAGCATGCATAATATGGGGGTTGGGAGAAAAGGGAGGGCTGTGCAACAGAGAAGACAAGTAGTGATTCTGCAACATTTTGCTATGCTGATGGTCAGTGAGTGTAATGGGGTTTGTGGGGGGGACTTGGTATACGGGAGAGCCTAGTAAACATAATATTCTTCATTTAATTGTACATTAATGATAACCAAAAAAAAAGAAAAAGAAAAGGGGGATTACTCCCTGATAGGATAAAACTAACTGCAAATCAACAATTAATGCAGGCTTTACATATCCTAAATTTTGATCTTTTAAAGGGTGCCAGATGATCAGCTATGGAAGTACATTTTTCTGATAATATTCGTTTCTCTTAAAAAAAAAAGCAATTCCTGTGTGGTCATCTCCAATAGGTTCTTCCCAAAGGTATGAAGGTCATATCAAAGTATGGGTGAATGGGTTTATTTGTGTTTATACAGAGGATCAAAGCCTAATTTGGCTACCCAGAAAATGAATTAAGGTACGATATGAAGAAGAACTTCCAACATCAACATCCTCTGGAAGAGTTATTCCAGAAGATGATCATCAAAAAACTTCAGCAAAGATCCTGGCACTGTTGCAGTTGTAGCTGCATTCATCCCACCGGTTCCTGGACTTACCATTGGAGTGAAGAAGGAGATATCTAATCTGGCCTGTGCATACAGTAAAACAACAAATTTGACTGGATCTATACTGTCGGAACTCAACCAAGAATTAGGAGAAGTGTAAGTTGCAGTGCTCCAAAATCATGCTACTATAGACTATCTCCAGTTAAAAGAACATATGGGATGTGAACAGTTCCCAGGAATGGGTTGTTTTAATTTGTCTGATTTTTCTCAAACTATTCAAATTCAGTTAGACAATATCTATCATATCATTGATAAGTTTTCACAAATGCCTAGAGTACCTAACTGGTTTTCTTGGTTTCACTGGATATTCCTGGTAATTGTAGGTCTGCTTTTGTTATGTAGCTGCATTCCTATTATATTTATGTGTGTACACAATTTAATTAGTAGTTTAAAACCTATACATGCTTATGTTACTCTACAAGAAGATATGTCAAAGAAATAATCCATCTTCCCGTGTTTTCTTCCATCTGCTACTTCTATAGCTTTTCTTCTTCCTTCCTAATTACAACCCTTTAGTAGCATTCGTGCCTCATATCGAAAATTACTGAGTATCATAATTCTTCCAAGTAGTAAAGATACCTCAAGACAAATGCTGGGCATAGAATCCATAGGGCATAAATCCGCAAAGAAGTAAAAAGCGAACCTTTTCAAAGAACATTGCTTCTCTCTCACTTACCAACTTTACATTTCCGTCTATGGCCCTGGAAGACAGCTGATTAGCCAGAGATGGGTAAGATTCCTCAAGGGAGGAACAACCTAAGACAAGCACAGTCACAGGGGGCCATCAGGTGAGGAATTGGGTATCAACAGAAGTGAGGCTTAGAACCTCACCCCCCCTGTTTTGAGGGAAATCTGCATCCGTGCATTTTTTAAAAAAAATAGTAATAATAAGGGAGAAATGTGGGATTCACATATAAATCAAGTATAAAAATCAAATGAATAATCATATGACTTGATTGTTTATAGTTCATGATGCGTGATCAAAACCAAAAGTTTCTGTGATATGACTGCCCTTTCACTGTTCACCATGTAAGAATTTATTCACTATGTAAGAACTTGTTCACCATGTAAGAACTTGTTTGTTATGCTACAGAAGTTTGGAGACTGTTGGGAATTAGGCTTGGGGTTGAGTAATGATTGTGCATTGCGTCCCCTATACAGAATTTTATTGTTGTTAACTGTTGGCAGCCGCGCTCAGAAAATGGCGCCCAACGTGGGGCAGCCGGAAAGCCCCGAACTTCCTAGTGACAAAACATCCCACACCACTAAACCACATGCTAATTGCGCCTTGGCATAAGGACCAATGAGACCCACCAAATTGTTATGCTAATGAAGCGTATGGAGCCGCACCAACCAGGTCAGAGCATGAGAACAATATAAGCAAGCCTCTCCTTCCCCTCTGGGTCCTGCCCAACGCATTTGTTTCACAAAGAGCTGAAGAATAAAGCTTTCTGCAGAAGAATCCTGCTGTTGTTGCGTGCTGTTCTTGCCGGCGAGGACGGGGCGCGCGACAAGTGGTGCCGAAACCCGGGAACCAGAACATCACCGGCACAGGGAGGACCCTTCAGACATCTGGAGAGGATTCAGAACTGCAGGACAGAAGAAAACCCAGAGGGGTAAGTTCCGAGACACGCACTTTTTAGGATAATGGCTGATGGTTCTCTTTAAATAAGGAGGCACCATGGGGAATGCACCGTCATTAGTCACGGCGCTGCAGACAGCTCTCAAAGAGCGAAACTTGAGGGTCTCCAGCAAAGTCTTAGGATCTTTTGTAAAGGAGATAGACCGTGTGGCCCCCTGGTTTATTTATTCAGGGTCCCTCTCAATCCCGAACTGGGACAAACTGGGGAAAGATCTTGATAGAGAGGAGGAAGAAGGCAGCCTGAGGGGAGGCACCAGACCCCTCTGGAAACTGATTAGAGTTTGCCTGCAAGATGAGAGGTGTGAAAAGGTAATAAAGGAAGGTCAAAGAGCCTTAACAGATATCCAAGAGAGCATGTCAGAAACGGAACGGGAGACAGAGCAAGCTCACGGCTGAAAAAAGGCCACAAAAACGAAAGTAAAAAAACTCCAGAGTGAGGGAGAAAGCCCGCCTAGGGAAAAAGCGAAAGAGCCCCGAGAAGCGAGTGACGATCGCCTCGGAGAAAATAGTAAATACCCCTGGAAAGAGTTGAGGGACCTCCAACTCTCCAGTAGGGGATCTGAGGAGGAATTAACGTCCGCAGAGGAAGGGGAAGAAAATAAAACCGCAGAGTGCAGAAGTAAGGGAACCAGCAAAAGTCAAAAAGCGGACCAAGGAAAAAATGAAAGCAGGGTGTCCCCCGACGCCCGTTGCCCCGCCACCTTACGTGAGCGGCGCACTCTCTTTTTGCCACCCAGATACTCTTCAGCATTCAATATGAAAATTTTACATGGGCAGCTAATCTGTCACGAGACCTGTCCCAGTATCTTTCAGGAAACTGGTCCCAAGACTTCGATGGGGCACTAGAAGAACTGCGGCGAGAAATAATCCACATCAACTCCACCCATCTAGATATCTCCGTAGCAGAAGGACTCTCTTCCTGGTTCCTCAGAGCCCTCTCCCACGTCAAGGAGTGAGCAGGCATGGCTGGGATGGGCGTGTTCATGCTTGGAGGTCTCATGCTCCTACTCTGGTTGTTATGCAGACTCCGCAACCAACATAAGCAGGACAAAGTGGTCCTTGCTCAAGCCCTAATGGCGATAGATGTTGGTGCCTCTTCCCAAATATGGCTCAACATGCTTGAGAAGGAAGCCCGGCTTTAGCCTGAGGTTGCTCCTGCACCCTGAGCCCAAGTGGCATTGCACCAGGTCCGAGGACCTCAGTGCTTGCTCGCAGCCTTCTCTAAGAAGCTCATGGTGCAAGAGGGTTGAGAAAAAAGGTCCAAACCCTTTGTACCAAGCGGTCCCAACGCCAGCCAGAGGATGCGAGGCAAAGCACTGCAAGAGGTCTTGGACCCCTCTGAGAGGCATGCCTGACTGCATAGGGGTAGATGCCCAGAACCCCTCTCCAAAAAGGGGGCATCAGGAAGTGTGATGGAGGTCAGGCCTCTGTCTCCGCCTCTGCTGGCAAGTTCCGCCTTGAGCTTCTATTAGACAAAAATGGGGGAGATGTTGGCAGCCGCGCTCAGAAAATGGCGCCCAACGTGGGGCAGCCGGAAAGCCCCGAACTTCCTAGTGACAAAACATCCCACACCACTAAACCACATGCTAATTGCGCCTTGGCATAAGGACCAATGAGACCCACCAAATTGTTATGCTAATGAAGCGTATGGAGCCGCACCAACCAGGTCAGAGCATGAGAACTATATAAGCAAGCCTCTCCTTCCCCTCTGGGTCCTGCCCAACGCATTTGTTTCACAAAGAACTGAAGAATAAAGCTTTCTGCAGAAGAATCCTGCTGTTGTTGTGTGCTGTTCTTGCCGGCGAGGACGGGGCGCGCGACAGTTAACAACCATTTGATGAATAAATATGAGAGATGCCCTCTCAAAAAAAAAGTTGATTGGGTCAAGGAAAGAGTGTGAGCTATATTAAGGATATCTGTATACGGGACTGAGTTAGCTCCATTTGGAATTCTGGTTCTGCATGCCTTACCTGGATGAACTTGGACAATTTATTTAACTCCCCTGGGCCTTAGTTTACTCATATTTATTTTACTTTGCATTTATACTCAGTAGAATGGGTATAATACAGGTGCATCTTCAATGTAAGGTTTCATGATTATTTTGTTAATTAATGTTTGTAAGAGATAAAACATTACCCTGACATATAATAAGCAGTTGTTGCAACTCTGGAGTGATTTTATTTGTGTATGTTATGTTTTACTTTTGAATCAGTTATAAATCTAATTATATGAAATCTGATTTGAGGAAATGAATGGTTTTAGTTTAACAGTACACCCTTTTTAATAATTAGTCAACCTATGCATGAACTTGTTTTCCAAATATTTTTATAAGTAATTATCCTAAGGTAAATTAACTTCAGATAGTTAGTAAAAGTAGTACATATTTTAAGAGATTTTGCAAACTAAAAGCTGCTATTGATTTAAAGTACAAAGTAGAATAAACGAAAGGGAAAATATTTTCCTTCTATTTCACAAAAGTAGAAATCAGAATCTTAAAATGTCCCTGAGTGTGTGTGTTTGTGTGTGTCTTTTTTCAAGACATTGTTACTTTATGTAAGACAGACCTGGTTCTATGAAAACAAGGAGGGGCATTTGTACTGAGTCAGGTTTACTTTGTGCATTTTTAAGGCCTTAATTTTATCTAAGAATGAATGAAAAAAATGGATTAGATGGTTTCTAAAGTTTATTCTGGTACTAATATTTCATGATTCTCTGTTTTTGTATGACTTTATTAAGGAATAAAGCAATATGTATGATGATAAATAATACCATATTTGAATAATGCCTAAATCACTATTTTCCTATAAAATTATGTTGTTCATTAATTTTTTTTCAAAGGAGATGATTCATTTATCTAAGTTCTTAAAGAACTAACATAATGTAGTACCTTCCTATTTGTACATAAGGGTATTTGTTTAAACCCAACCAATGAAACCAGATCCATTTCTTGTTCCTTACAAATTGGTGCTCCTCCTATTTTCTCTGACTTAGAGGAATAAACACAGTGAACAAGAAGGTAGGCTTTCAGTTCCAGCTGTTCATATTTAGAATTTAGCTCTGATATTTAATAGCTATATTTGTCTGTTAAATAATACTTATTTTATTTTTGCTTCTGTTACTTTATCTGTGAACAGTGATAATAACAAGACTAATAATCTATTCCAAAGATTCCTCCCCATGAGGAGTAATTAAGCTAATTAATATAATGTACTGAGGCTATTTCCAGGACATAGTAAGAGTTCAGTAAATATATAGAACTATTATCAACCCATTTGTTCTTGTGGATTAAAGGTGTACATTCTACCTGACAGATGTGCAAAGGAATTACCACTAGTTTATTTTCTGGAGCTAATCTCATCTTTCTCACATCACCCTTCCAACCTTCTATATACATGAGTATAGGACAAACAAAAATTAAAATATAAAATATAAATATTTGTAGCTTTCTTACTTCAAATGTTAATTAATGCTTTCTTGTTCTTTTCTGATTTTTTTATTCTTTGTTCAATTTTATTTTAAATAGGCTTACTTAAGTAGGTCAGTGTCCCTTCAAATATGAGAGTTGGCTTTTGCCCCCTTTCTTCTCTCCTGTTCCAATGGCAAATGAGTATGTGAGGTATTTTTCTGGTGGCAAGGGAGAGAAAACAAACATGCATACCGATTGTATAGAATTTTATGCTGCATGCATAAAATCTTTTAAGAAGCATGCTATCTGTGATCACTTTTGAACTGCTAGCTGCTAAGCTACAGTGGTACCATCTGGCTTTGGAGTACTATGGTACATTCGTGGTAGAAAACCATTCTTTTCCTTAGTCACAGTGCCCCCACTCATTGCATCTTATCCTTCTGTTACAACCATTTACAAGCCTACAGACTTTCATGTCATTGTTAAATCCTCACAGGCAGACATTCTGAATGGATCTTCCATATTTCCTACATATCAGACTGTTAGGTAAATGAAAGCATTCAACCAGAATTCTGCCTGGCCTTGACAGTGACAAACATAGAAGGGCCTGTTTGTATATCAGTATGATGTTTGCTGTGGTGGAACCACCAGTCCTTCATGGGACTACTGGTCCTGGATAAGGGGTGGAGAGTAGCAGCCATTCTCTCCTCCCCTCCCTTCCTGGAACATCATTGGTTAAGTGCCTGCCAGTCACCAGGGACCCACCCATGGTGCTCCTCCCAGAATAGGTAGGGGGCAGGAGAGCATGCCACAGCCACAGAGAGAGAGCTGGGGAGCAGAGCTGAGCAAGAGGTGGTGGAGCATGCCAGGAAAGAGAGAAATGAGCAGCTGGGGTGTGACAGTTAGGGATAAAGGGGAAGTTTCATGAACCATATAACTCTATTTGGGCAGGCATAATAGAGAGGTAAAATGGTTTGTTAAAATCTGGCCTGAAGAGGGTGGAGCCAAGATGGCGGTGTGAGTAGAGCAGTGGAAATCTGCTCCTAAAAACATAAATATTTTTGAAAATAAAACAAATACAACTAATCCGAAAAGAGAGACCAGAAGATATAGGACAAAAGCCATACTGCATCTACACCTGCGAGAACCCAGCACCTTGGAAAGGGGGTAAGATACAAGCTGCAACCCGATGGGACCCGAGTGCCCCTCACCCCAGCTCCCAGCGGGAGGAGAGGAGTCGGAGTGGGGAGGGAGAGGGAGCCCAGGACTACTAAACACACAGCCCTAGCCACCCACACCACAGCGCAAACATACAGTGTGTGGGGTGCTGGATACCAGGGGAACAGGACAGTCAAACCTGTGAGTGGGTCCTCACAGCCAGTGCCCCTGGAACAAAGAAAAGTGAGTGCTTTTTGAAAGTCTTAAAGGGACAGGAACACTACAGCTGGACGGAGGCATCCCAGCACAAATAGCTCAGCAGCAGGGAAACCGGAGAACTCCAGGCGCCCTAATGACCTGAGTGGCAGCACAGCTCTGAGACCCCTCACGGAGATACTCTGGCACAACTCAACCATAGAGGCAGTGGCCATGACCACAGCAACGGTGCGCGGAGCTTCCTTCACAGCTGCTGGGCAAGAAGCAGATATACCCTGTCTACATGCAGCTGCCCAACACAACTCACTGGAGGTCGCCATTCTCCCAGGAGAGGAAGGCCACAAACTAGCAAGAAGGAATGTTCTCCCAGCCGACACATGCACCAGCACCCCACAACTACCTCTATCACCATGAAAAGGCAGAAGAATTTGATACAGACAAGATTAACCCAGACAGTCTCCCCTGAAAAGGAACCTGGGGAGATAGACCTAACCAATCTTCCTGAAAAATAATTTAAAAGTAAGGTCATAACTATGCTGATGGAATTGCAGAGAAATATGCAAGAGCTAAAGAGGGAGAATACAGAAATAAAATAATCTCTGGAAGGATTTAAAAGCAGAATGGATGAGAAGCAAGAGGCCATTGATGGATTACAAACCAGAGAAAAGGAACCCATAGAACCTGATGCAGAGATAAAAGGATCTCCAGGATTGAAACAACATTAAGATAACTGGGTGATCAACCCAAAAGGAACAATATCCTCATTATAGGGGTACCAGAAGAAGAGAGAGAAAAAAGGATAAAAAGTGTATTTGAAGAAATAATTGCTGAAAACTTCACCAAACTCAGGGAGGAAATAGTCGCTCAGACCACAGAAATACACAGAACCCCCAACAGAAGGGACCCAAAGAGGACAACAACAAGACACATAATAATTAAAATAGCAAAGCTCAAGGACAAAGACAGAATCTTAAAGGCAGCTAGAGAGAAGAAAAAGATCACCTACACAGGAAAACCCATCAGGCTATCATCAGACTTCTCAGCAGAAACCTTACAGGCCAAAAGAGAATGGCATGATATATTTAATGCAATAAAACAAAAGGGCCTTGAACCAAGAATACTGTATCCAGCACTATTATCATTTAAATATGAAGGAGGGATTAAACAATTCCCAGACAAGCAAAAGTTGAAGGAATTTGCCTCCCACAAACCACCTCTACAGGGTATGTTAGAGAGACTGCTCTAGAAAGTAGCACTCCTAAGGCTAAATAGATGTCACTAGAGAAAGTAAAATCACACCAAAGAAAGCAGACCAACCAAATACTAACTAAAGGCAAAAAATAAAATCAACTAACCACAAAACAGTAAAAAAAAAACCACAAAAGAGCACAGAATAAAACACCCAACATACAAAGAATAGAGTAGGAGGAATAAGAAGAGAGAGAAATAAAGAAACAGCAGACAGTGTTTATAATAGCTCAATAAGTGAGTTAAGTAAGTTAGACAAAAAGATATTAAAAAGCTAACCTTAAACCTTTGGTAATCACGAATCTAAAGCCAGCATGGCAATAAGTATATACCTTTCAATAATCACCCTAAATGTAAATGGACTGAATGCACCAATCAAAAGACACAAAGTAATAGAATGAATAAAAAAGAAAGACCCATCTATATGCTGCCTAAAAGAGACTCACCTCAAATCCAAAGACATGCACAGACTAAAAGACAAGGGATGGAAAAAGTTATTTCATGCAAAGAACAAGGAGAAAAAAGGAGGTGTTGCATTACTAGTATCAGACAAAATAGACCTCAAAATGAAGAGAGTAACAAGAGATAAAGAAGGACATTACATAATGAAAATGGGGTCAGTCCAATAAGAGAATATAACTATCATAAACATATATGCACCCAACACAGGAGCACCAGCATATGCGAAACAAATACTAATAGAATTAAAGGAGGAAATAGATACAATGCACTAATTTTAGGAGACTTCAACACACCACTCACTCCAAAGGACAGATCCACCAGACAGAAAATAAGTAAGGACACAGAGGCACTGAACAATGCACTAGAACAGATGGACCTAATAGACATCTATAGAACTCTACATCTGAAAGCAACAGGATACACATTCTTCTCAAGTGCACATGGAACATTCTCCAGAATAGACCCCATACTAGCCAACAAAAAGAACCTCAGTAAATTCCAAAAGATTGAAGTTCTACCAACCAACTTTTCAGACCACAAAGGTAAAAAACTAGAAATAAATTCTACAAAGAAAGCAAAAAGACTCACAAACACATGGAGGCTTAACAACATGCTCCTAAATAATCAATGGATCAATGACAAAAGTAAAATACAGATCAAACAATATATGGAAACAAATGAAAACAACAACACAAAGTCCCAACTTCTGTGGGACGTAGCAAAAGCAGTCTTAAGAGGAAAGTAGATAGCAATCCAGGCATATTTAAAGAAGGAAGAACAATCCCAAATGAATAGTCTAACATCACAATTATCAAAATTGGAAAAAGAAGAAAAAATGAGGCCTAAAGTCAGCAGAAGGAGGGACATAATAAAGATCAGAGAAGAAATAAATAAAATTGAGAATAATAAAATAATAGAAAAAATCAATGAAAGCAAGAGCTGGTTCTTTGAGAATATAAACAAAATAAATAAGCCTCTAGTCAGACTTATTAAGAGAAAAAGAGAATCAACACACATCAACAGAATCAGAAATGAGAAAGAAAAAATCATGATGGACCCCACAGAAAAACAAAGAATTATTAGAGAATACTATGAAAACCTATATGCTAACGAACTGGAAAACCTAAAAGAAATGGACAACTTCCTAGAAAAATACAACCTTCCAAGACTGACCCAGAAAGAAACACAAAAGCAGAACAGACCAATTACCAGCAATGAAATTGAATTGGTAATCAAAAAACTACCCAAGAACAAAACCCGTGGACCAGATGGATTTACCTCGGAATTTTATCAGACATACAGGGAAGATATAATACACATTCTCCTTAAAGTTTTCCAAAAAATAGAAGAGGAGAGAATACTCCCAAACTCATTCTATGAAGCCAACATCACCCTAATACCAAAACCAGGTAAAGACCCCACCAAAAAGAAAATTACAGACCAATATCCCTGATGAACATAGATGTAAAAATACTCAACCAAATATTAGCAAACCAAATTCAAAAATACATCAAAAGGATCATATACCATGACTAACTGGGATTCATCCCAGGGATGCAAGGATGGTACAACATTCGAAAGTCCATCAACATCATCCACCACTTCAACAAAAAGAACAAAAACCACATGATCATCTCCATAGATACTGAAAAAGCATTCAACAAAATTCAACATCCATTCATGATAAAAACTCTCAACAAAATGGGCATAGAGGGCAAGTATGTCAACATAATAAAGGCCATATATGATAAACCCACAGCCAACATCATACTGAACAGTGAGAAGCTGAGAGCTTTTCCTCTGAGATCAGGAACAAGACAGGGATGCCAACTCTCCCCACTGTTATTGAACATAGTACTGTATGTCCTAGCCATGGCAATCAGACAACAAAAAGAAATACAAGGAATCCAGATTTGTAAAGAAGAAGTTAAACTGTTACTATTTGTAGATGACATGATATTGTACATAAAAATCCCTAAAGAGTCCAATCCAAAACTACTAGAAATAATATCTGAATTCAGCAAAGTTGCAGGATACCAAATTAACACACAAAAATCTTTGGCTTTCCTATATACTAACAATGAACTAATAGAAAGAGAAATCAGGAAAACAATTCCATTCACAATTTCATCAAAAAGAATAAAATACTTAGGAATAAACCTAACCAAGGAAGTGAAAGACCTATACCCTGAAAACTATAACAAACTTTTAAGAGAAATTAAAGAGGACACTAACAAATGGAAACTCATCCCATGATCCCGGCTAGGAAAAATTAATATAATCAAAATGGCCATCCTGTCCAAAGCAGTATACAGATTCAATGCAATCCCTATCAAATTACCAACAGCATTCTTCAATGAACTGGAACAAATAGCCCTAAAATTCATATGGAACCACCAAAGACCCTGAATAGCCAAAGAAATCCTGAGAAGGAAGAATAAAGTAGGGGGACGATCTCATTTCCCAACTTCAAGCTCTACTACAAAGCCACAGTAATCAAGACAATTTGGTACTTGCACAAGAACAGAGCCACAGACCGGTGGAACAGAATAGAGACTCCAGATATTAACCCAAACATATATGGTCAATTAATATTCGATAAAGGAGCCATGGACATACAATGGGGAAATGACAGTCTCTTCAACAGATGGTGTTGGCAAAACTGGACAACTACATGTAAGAGAATGAAACTGGATCACTATCTAACCCCATACACAAAAGTAAATTTGAAATGGATCGAAGACCTGAATGTAAGTCATGAAACCATAAAACTCTTAGAAAAAAACATAGGCAAAAAACTCTTAAGCCTAAATATGAGCAACTTCTTCATGAACATATCTCCCCAGGCAAGGGAGACAAAAGCAAAAATGAACAAGTGTGATTATATCAAGCTGAAAAGCTTCTGTACAGCAAAGGACACCATCAATAGAACAAAAAGGTACCCTACAGTATGGGAGAATATATTCATAAATGACAGATCTGATAAAGGGCTGACATTCAAAACATATAAAGAGCTCATCCACCTCAACAAACAAAAAGCAAATATGCCAATTAAAAAATAGGCAGAGGAGCCAAACAGACAGTTCTCCAGAGAAGAAATTCAGATGGCCAATAGACACATGAAAAGATACTCCACATTGCTAGTCATCAGAGAAATGTAAATTAAAACCACAATGAGATATCACCTCACAGCAGTAAGGATGGCTACCATCCAAAAGACAAACAACAACAAATGTTGGAGAGGTTGTGGAGAAAGGGGAACCCTCCTACACTGTGGTGGGAATGTAAATTAGTTCAACCATTGTGGAAAGCAGTATGGAGGTTCCTCAAAAAGCTCAAAATAGAAATACCATTTGACCCAGGAATTCCACTTCTAGGAATTTACCCTAAGAATGCAGAAACCCAGTTTGAAAAAGACAAATGCACCCCTATGTTTACCACAGCACTATTGACAATAGCCAAGAAATGGAAGCAACCTAAGTGTCCTTCAGTAGATGAATGGATAAAGAAGATATGGTACATATACACAATGGAATATTATTCAGCCATAAGAGGAAAACAAATCCTACCATTTGCAACAACATGGATGAAGCTAGAGGGAATTATGCTCATGAAATAAGCCAGGCAGAGAGAAAGTACCAAATGATTTCACTCGTATGTGGAGTATAAGAACAAAGAAATACTAAAGGAACAAAACAGCAGCAGAATCACAGAACCCAAGAATGGCCAACAGTTACCAAAGGGAAAGGGACTGAGAAGGATGGGTGGGAAGGTAAGGATATGGGCATGGAAAAAAAAAGGGGGCATTACAATTAGCATGTGTAATGTGGGGGAGGGCACGGGGAGGGCTGTACAACACAGAGAAGATGAGTAGGGTTTCTGTAGTGTATTTCTACGCTGATGGACAGTGACTGTAATGGGGTTTGTGGGGGGGACTTGGTGAAGAGGGGAGCCTAGTGAACATAATGTTCTTCATGTAACTGCAAATCAATGATACCAAAAAAATAAATCTGGCCTTAAGTCTGACACCAATAGTCTAAGGGACTTGCCAGTCTGCTTATGGACAGTGCTATGGCATTTGAATGAGAAACCCTGGAAGGGGACATTGAGCCTGGTGGACATGCTAACACACATGGCTGTCTCTTCTTTACAACAGCATATGCAAACTAAGAAGGAATTTTTGAAGCTGGAATTTGGCCAGCAGAACAACATCTTGCTGTCAGCACCAACTGAACTAAATCCTGGAGACTCTGTTGAGTGGACATGGCCTTGAACATTTTGACACATGGACCAGCAATGCTGGCCCTTCTAAGCGCCTTGGGGTCAAGACCTGGAAGTTGGCCTTCTATGTGCTACTGGAGTAACATCAGAGTGGTTTCCAAAGATCACAGTAGTATATCCAAAACAGCCAGAAGGTCAGAGCATCTTATGGGGGAGTTTTGTTTTATCATTATGGCCAGTGCATGTGCCTCTCATAGTCCTACATATTGACCCATTTGTAACTCCCACAGGGAGAAGGGTGAAAGTCTGGTATACTAGACCAGGATGTGACCCCATTCCTCCCACTGTCCTATAATAGGACCACTCTCTTGCATGCCTCCTACTTGGCAGACAAGATTTGCCTATGTTAGTAGCATTAAAACACATGTCTTATCACCCTTATGGTTATTCTCTTCTACAGTCATTGTGGATTGGGCACATGCCCTAGCACGAATTGCTGCTTGCTGAGCATGCCTGGGGCCTCCTGCTGGTTTAGCTGTTGGCCTCCTGTGGAACATGGCAACTATGGATCAATCTGAGTAGGAATGATGCAGTTTGATACTCGGGCCTGAGGATTGTCATGGTTTTGTTATTATCTGTATATTTCTGTTCTTATTTGTATGTTGTTAATCTGATTACAGTGCTCTAGATTTCTACACAAGGTCCATTACAAAAGACTGGGGACACATGCTGTGAAATGAGAATTCTGGAAGGGTGGGTTGTTGGGTAAATGAAGATTTCAGCCAGAATTCTACCTGGCCTTGAGAGTGATATGCATATAAGAGCCTGTTTGCACATCACTGTGATGTTTACTGTGGGAGACCCTCTGGTCCTTTACGGGATTGCCAGTCCAGGGTAAGGGTTGGAGAGCAGCAGCCATTCTCTCTCCCCACTGTTCCTGGTACGTATTTTGTCAGGTGCCTCTCAGTCACCAGAGACTGACCCACAGGGTTCTTCCCAGAAGGGGCTGGGGGAAGGAGAGCATGCTGAGGGCAGAGAGAGAGAGAGAGAGAGCTGGGGCGTGGAGCCGAGTGAGAGGGGATGGAGTGTGCTGGGACAGAGAGAGGGGAGCAGCTGCATTTGCCAGGAGAGAGACTGAGCTGTGAGAATAAAAAACCATTTTCTTTCTAACCTCTCACCCTGTCTTCCTTCAGTCTTGGTGGTTTCATAGGAAACTTGCCCCCAGTGGGGAACCTCCTTCCTCCTGGAGCCACACACACATGAGCCATGGAAAACCTTGATTGATATTATGCTTTTATTTACCTGACATAGAATTTTTAGCACAACCAACACTAATACTCCTCCAGAAGCTTTGCAGTTCCTTCTAGCTATGATTAGGGAAGCAGTCCCATACTAATACATTTTTTATCCATTTCTAAAATCACTATTCCCAAGACTGGGCCCTACTGTAGAAACAGAGGTAGGTTATTGATGATGAACAAACTGACATATTTCATTTTTGTAATACCCATATTTCCAGTTCACTCAGTTGCCAGTATTTCCCTTTTATGAAGCTACTTCCCTATGTCATTTCTATTTTCTAGGCTTAAGACTTAGAGTATATATTTAATGACAGAATGTCTAATATACATGTACCAACATATCTGAACATTGCATTAACCTAACCATAGTTATCTTTAATACTCTAGAGACCTGTAAAATAGCCTTCACTAAGAAATCTCTCTTTACCTATCCGATAAGCAATTTTAGTCATTCTATGTCACACACATCTGGAGACCATTTGCTCTATTCCATTCCCATTGCCTTTGTCTTATCACAAGCCTGAATTAGGTTTACTATATTCACGATATTGTCACCAACTGACTTTACATATAATGCATCTGCTTACCAAACAAACTATCTACTAAATTACTTAACAACCTATCATGTATAGCAAGAGAAACTGACACAAATACCATAAATGTCTGGCTAGCAACAAAAATGAGGAATAAGAACCGTGTAATAGAGAGTGAGGAATTCACATGTATCTTAAAAGAATAACCATTATTCAACTCCTGCTGCAAAATTGTGGGAAATAATATTGCTAGTCTCATTTTTCAAGATAAGATTGGCATTTTAACTTTTATGAGAAATTCCCCAATGTTTGTTTGCAACTAATTCAGAAATTATTTAATACATTTCATAAGTTAACAAAATATGTGTAGTTAAAATTCAGCCCAAGGGTAACCAGTTGTCAAAATCCAATATACAGAAAAAAAGACATTATTCCCCCAACTTGGCCTCAGTCTCTATGTACAAAACCTCTTGTACCACTTCCTAACATATATAATTCAACACTACAGATAAATTGAATCCTTCCTTGTTCTCAGGTATTTGCATATGTATGTCTTTACACATGCTGATCTCTTTGTAATATATTCCTCTCTGTAGAATTTATGTATTAAGATGGAAGTCAAAGATTGTCTCCTAGTAACTATGTTAACCAGCTCTTTATCTGTGCTCCTAAGATAATTTTCTATAAATTATTATAACAATTCTATATAAATTAAGATAACACTTACTTATTATCTTTGCAATCTAAGTTAACTTCACTAAATTATTAACAGTTAAAGACAGGGATCAGCTGTACTTATCTTCATTTCCCAACTTTCAAATAGCATCCAGTAGAGAATAGATATCATGAGAGGGAACAGATTCCATGTGATGTTTGAGCATGCAATAAATCCTTAGAAGTATTCTGTCTTTGACAGCCTTAGGGGAAGATTTAATTTGTTCCAGTTGCTCATGCTAACCTAAGGCTCCTCCCATTCTTATCTCCACCATGTCACACCAATCTACAAGTTCTAGTAATTTTTCATAATGCACATACATCTCATATTCCATCCCCCTGCCAATACTCTAGTTTTCTCCAAAAATTTTCTCCCTATTCCATTCTGCCCTAACCTCTAATCTCTTCTGCATTATGTTAGGTACACCTCTGCTTAATAATCATTAGTGCTTCTTTTGGCCCTAAGCTCATCTCTAATGGGAACTTAACTCATTTTCTTAGTCCAAAACTGTAGTGTAAAAGTGTATAGATTATACTCTTCATACAGTCATGTATGAGGGAATAAAACTGTAGCTTAGATTTATGTCACCTGAGAAGAGTATAGATTATACTCTTCATACAGTCAGTTACTAGAGGGAATAAAACTGCAGCTTAGATTTATGTCACCTGAGAAAAAGAATCTTTTCTAATTAGTCCATGCAAAGGGAGTCTAATAATTTGAGAAGAGGTGTTAATTGTATTTATCCATATGGTAGAACAAGATTATTAAATTTGCACAGTGGCATAGTATGTGTTAGCTACGGGATTTATTCTGACAAAATTCCTTGCCTTTTTCACCAAATATTTGCCTCTCTTCCTATTTTTTACTGAGGCCTAATTTATATATCATGAAAGGCACAGATACTAATTGAACAATTCAATGAATTCAGTTTCATGTATAAACAGCACTGCAATCAAGATGTACAACATAACTATCAATTTGGGAAATTCCTTTGGGCTCCTTTCTAGTCATTTCCCATCATTTATTGAAATTCATTATTCTGCCTTTCATCATGACAGATAATTTTTACCTGTTCTTATTCTTCATAGAAATAAATCATACAATTTGCAAACTTTGGGTCTAGTCTCTGTCACTGAGCAAAATATTTTGAGATTCACCCATGTGTTTTATTAATAGTTCATTCCTTTTGATTGCTGTGTGGTGTTTCATTGTATGAATATGTACTAAATTTCTTTATGCATTCTCCTGTTGAAAAACATTAGAGTTATTTTCAGATAAGAGCCCTTAGGAATTAAACTGCTGTAAACATTTTTTCTATGAGTCTTTTATGCAAATATATTGCCTTTTCTCTTGAGTGAAAACCTGAGAAGAATTGCTAGAGTACAGTGTAGGTGTATGTGTTATTGTATAAGAATCTGCCAAACAATTTTCCAAAATGATTGGACTATTTGACATTCCCACTTACAAGTTCAAGTTCTCTACATGCTTACCAGCATTTGATTTTGATTTTGTCATTCTTTCTAATTTTAGCCACACTACTAGGGGTGATTTGCATTTATGGTTTTAATAGTCATTTACCTGATGATTAATGATACATATCACCTTCAACAGGTATATAGGTCTTGGGAAAGTCTTTTAGAAATTGCCTGTTCAAGTTTTTTTTTTCCCATTTAAAAAATTTTTATTTTTCTATTTTTGATTTGCTAGAGATATTTATATATCTTAGATGTAACTGATTTAGGAAAAACTCAGTCCTCTTCCTGTGTGTCTTCTTTACTCTCACATTACTACCGCACTCGCGACACTTCTGACACCAGACCAGATGAGTGTTCTACAATTTAACTCAATACTGATACTATCTACCTAGAGGTGTTCTCAGATCCCACAAGTTAGGGCTCAGTCCTACAAGACCGTAACCCCTATCCAACTTCAGAAACAAGTCGCAAGTCCAGGTTGTTACCTATGCTTCTGATCAACTGGTTATAGATTAGAGGTTCCAATGACCCCCTTCCTTTGGCTCCATTAATCTGCTAGAGTGATTCATAGAACTCAAAGATACATTTTAATTATTAGATCAGGGAGAAAGCACTCTATATTTCACCAGTAAGTAACATGTTAGTTTTAGTTTAGTTTATTTTTCTTTTCTTTTTTTAGTAAAAAATACATGTTCTTTACCAGAGTGAGTATACGCCCTTTGTTCCTAGTTTGCTGACAGTTTCATACAGATTGACATTATCTTCATAAATTTGGGGGATCACATCATTTTTCTGTTTGTTAATATAGTAAATTACGATGTTTTTCAATGCTAAAACAAACTCTAAATCCAGAGATAAACCCCACTGGTCACAATATGCAACTCTTTATATATTACAGGATTTTGTTTACTGATATGTTATTAAGAATATTGACCTCTTTGCATGGGATACTGACCTAAAATTTTTTTCTTCTGGTGATCTGGTCAAGTTCATGCTGGTGTTACATTGGCCTCTTCAAATAAAATGGCAGTTATTCCCTTCTCCTCTTTCTTTCAAAGATTTTGAGTAAAATCACTATTCATTTTTCTATAGTTACATAAAAGAACCAGTGAAGCCACCTGAGTCTAGAATTTTTCTCAAGAGAAGTATTCCTTTCTATTTGTTCTAGTTTTTATTTGCTTGCTTGCTTTTAATTTACAAATTGAATTTCTTTACTAGATATATGATTATTTCAGTTTCTTCCTGTGTTAGTTTTGATGTTTGTTTTTCAAGGAAATTGCCTATTTCATCTAAGTTGTTAAATATATTGGCTTAAATTGTTCTTAAGTTTCTCTTCTTATCTTTGTCTCATACAGTGTCTCTGGTAATATTTCTTCTTTAATTCCTAATATTGGAGAATGGTTTTCCTTATTTTTTGAGTAGTCTTTTTAGGAGTTTTACTCACCTCTTTAAAGAACCTCCTTTTTGCTTTATTAATTTTTTCATCGTTGTTCCCTTTTATAACTCATTGATTTCAGCTCTTATCATGATGTTCTTCCTTCCAACTTTTCTGTGTTTAATTTGCTCTTGTTTTTCTAGTTTCTTAGTGGAGAAACTTATCATTAATTTTAGTCCTTTTTAACCTTTTCTATAATAAGAATTGTACTTACAGCTAAGTTTTTTCCTTTAAACATGGCTTTGCTACATCCTATATATTTTTTAATCTCTATTAAGTTTGAAATAATTTAATTTTTCCTTGTGATTTTCTTCTTTGTCATTTGACTTACATAGAAATATGGGGTTAATTTCCAAATATTTGTAGATTTTATAAATACCTTATTGTGACTGATTTCTAATTTCTAATTGTTATGCTCTGAAAATATCATCTGTAAAATTTCAGTCGTGTAAAATTTATTCAGGCTTGTTTAATGGCCTAGAATACTTACAGAATGATCAATGTGCACTTGAAAAAAAAAAGGGTGTTCTGCAATTACTGCACACTGTGTTCTATAAATGTCAATTAGATAAAGCTAGTTCTTACTCAAAATGTCTGTATCGTTACTGAACTTTTTCCTACTTGTTCTGTTAATTAGTGGGAGAAGAGTTTCAATCCCAAATTATAATTCTGTATTTGTCTATTTCATTCTTTTAGAATTTTCTGGATATGTTTTTGGATTTTCTATTATTAAGGAGAATTACCTCATCCTGATGACTTTATATTTTAACATTATGATACATTCTTCTTTTTATCTCAGTAATATCTCTTATTTTGGTGTCTACTTTCCCTGATATTAATGCAATCACATGAGCTTTCTTCTGCTTAGCGTTAAAGAATATATTAGTTTATAACTGGAAATTTTTACAAAAGTTCAGGACATGTAGTCAGTGGTAAGTGGACAAATAAAGAAACCCACAATTTTCAGTGATCACTTTATTCCATCCAACCATATGACCCCCTTCACATGCTGTTTTCCCTCACAAACCCATTCTCCTGCATGAAGTACCTTGTCCCATTTCTAATTTTACCTAAATCTTGCTTTTTTCTATATCATACTTTCATTCCATTTCCTAGAAAGTGGGCTACCCCTTCTCTGAGCTTTTAAGGCAGCAAATGACAAGTATGCCATATCTCTCTTATGCATACTTGTCATTTGCTGCTTTAGGATGTAGTTTAGGTTTCATATTTTTCTTTTCTCATCATTAGGCCATATGCCATTTTCATGTCAGGATACACTCTTATTTTACTTGTGCCCTTCTTTCCTCATAACAACTTAGATAAAATGTGATTTTTTGGCTTTTGGCTCACTTACATTTAGAGCTTCTCCTAAGAATTGCCTTTGATGTATGGAGAAGGACAGATCAGCAATAGAGTAATAAAATGTCAATGAGAAATCAGAACCAAAGAGGCACCACAGAAGTAAATTGCTCAAACAGAATGAATTGAGTGCTGCAGAAATTATCTTAATCTGCTTCTAAAAATTTTACCTACACCTCCTTGGAACAATGTGTATAGAATAAGATGTGTGCAGAATCAAGACAATAGAAAGTATGGGGCTTTCTACAGCTTGTGCCCCATGCATTATAACAGTGTTGATAATAATAATAATAATAATAATAATAATAATAATAATAATATCCTATACATCATGTACTACATGCCAAGCACTTTCCAAATGCTTCATACACATACTAACTCTTTGATCTCATAACACTTATTATTTAGTTATTGCTATTTTATACAGGAGGACATTGAGAGACTACAGTAGGGAGTAATATGCCCAGAACTCCTCAGCTACTAAAAGTCAGGGTCAGTTTTTGACCTGAAGTGGTTTAAGCTCTGGAGTGAACATGCATGTGTAGAAATCCATCTTTCTTTTATTTTTCATCAACACAACAGAAACATCTCTAAGCTCTAAATCTTCAGAAGTGAAATAGAGAGGCTGGAGTAAGAGTTCTGATTTGTCCTGTTAACCTGCTGGTGACTTTGCTCTATCTGTATAAAATGATAAACTGTTAGCTGTTGGTAACTACTACAGGCATACTTTCCTTAAATAAAAGAGTATATAACCAGTATAAATGCCATTTATTCATTATAATTCTACACAGCAAAATATCTAGTCATCATCTCAATGACTAATATACTCCAGTGTCTAAATGTTTATCATAAAACATAATAAAATGGATAATGGATATATTCTCCTTAATAATATTGCTGCAATTTAAATTCCTATTTAGTGACATGAATAGGAGCACATTTTTGTGCATAAAGTAGTAAAATATCAGAGTATATCTCAACAAAGAGCTAAGTTATTATTTAAAGGAAAATTAATGAATCATCCAAAATAGCATGTAATAATTTTTTCACATTTGTTTTCTGTTTGAGTTATTTCTTTCTACTCAAAGAACAAAACCAGTATGTCCTACATCTTTCAGCATAGCTTTCCACTAGAACGGAAAGTATGTTAAAATACAAGATGTATTTTAACAAACTGCTATTTAGAAACAATTTTTCATGACTCTAATGTGATAGGTCTCTTTCATTGCTTTTTAAAATGAGCTGTTAATAAGTGAAAAAGGTAATATAAAGACAGAAGTTTCCTATTCTTTATTCTCTAACAAAAAAGTCTTACAGATATATAATATCAAAATCTCCCACAAAACAACTGCTCCTAAGTGACAACCTCTAGTATATACAAGTTAGAGTTATGGGACTTCAAAAAATAACATCAAACAAAATACAAATCCCAAGCACTCTATCCCAGGGCATGCTTCATTCTGTTCATGTCTTAAATGGAACATTAAATGCATATCTGCAGAAGAAATCCATGGCATTCAATCTAAGTAAAGATATTTTCTCGGAAGCATTATAAAATTGAGTGAAACCTATTGCTGTGAAGTGACTCAGAATGAACAACTTTGAAATTTTTTATGAAATTTTTTATTGTAAAGGCTGACTAATGTTATTTAGGAACATTTCATAAGTCGCCTCCTTTCTTCTCTAAGTTCCTCCTTTCTCCAAGAAATGTTCAGAGGGCCTCATGAATTCAGGAATGAGAGTTTACTAAATCAACTGATGTATTTCATTTCTAAACTTAAGAATAACTAAATATTTGTAAATGAATTGGTACCCATGAAAACATAGGTTGTATAACTGTGTACTTTTGCTTAATTTTAAGTTCTGATCATGAATATCTTTCTTAAAAATACATTTTAAACAAGATATGTGGGTATCAATAAAATAATATATATACTTTTAATTATTATTTTGAGCACAATTACTTGTGATTTAGAAATAAAAGTATTAGTAATCCCAAGGGACAATTGAAACCTGATGAATATGTGCATATTTAGAGTCATAAAAAAGTATTTAAGATCTAATTAACTGTCAACTATGCTTTATTTATTTTATATGAATACATATCTGTCAGACTCAGGAATTCAGAAGCAATTTTTAAAGATTTTGGAAAAGTAATCTTTAATTTTTTTAAAATAGATTCACAGTGCATACATGGTTACAAATTTTTCTCTGTGCTGTTTTATTTAATGAGTCTGGATTGTATGTGCAATGCCAAAGATCAAATGAATAAATGAATAGAGATAAAACTGGAGAGGGAATGTTTTCTTCCCAAAACTAAGAAGAACCAAATTGTTAGAAGCACATATAATTTTCAAACTTTGAGCATAGCCAATATATCTGCACAGCTGTAAGGAAAAATGTTTTTTGATTAACTTAAAAATGTTATTAAAGAGATACAACAGTGCATGCAATTATTATATTTAATTCAATAGATTCTGTTTCTTTTCCTCATTTCTCAGTACTATTGTATATAATTTATTTTGCCTTCTTTACCGTGTAACAAACATATATTAGAAACTTTTAGGGAAAAAAGTCATTCTTTATCTCATTTTCTGTACCTTTATTTTCATTGTCTATATTGAAATAAGTATGGTTTTGTTTTATGTCAAAATAATTCAATCCAGTTTTTGATTTATACAAAACTGTTTTTTTTCCTAGATTCAAATTCCAAGTCCATTTACTATATGTATTTTATACACTTGATGCTCTTTTGGAGACTAACAGATGGTACATCATTTCTCTCTTTCTGCCCTTCCCTTCATCTTCATAGGGAAGGACCCCACTGTTCTTTGTGCTTGAATTGCTTACCATACCTGTTATTTACCAAATCCTTATTCCACTTGGAGGGCTCCATTTCCATGTTGTTCCCAGGGCAAGACTAAGCAGAGAAAAACACTAACCAGTTCGAATCAGTTTAGGTGGAAGTGCCGGGATCCTCTCTAGTGTAGAGAGTCTTCAGCAGGAGCGGGAGTACACTGACCTCCTGTGTGGGGAGAGCAGCTGGAGGCTCTTCTATCTCAGCTGACCTGATCCTTAACATATTCAGGAGGCTGGTGGCCTGATATTTCAGTAGAATGTGACCTGAATAGAAGCAGAATTTATTTTTTGATTTACTCATTTCTAAATCCCCAAAGCTGAAATGTTTTCTGCCACATAAAGAAAGCTTGATATGATTTATTAAAAAATAAATTTCATTAATCAAAAATTTCAAAACCCCAGTAACCCTCAAAGGATCCTGTGTCAGTAAATAAATATTATGGTACCATATTCCTTGGGAATATCATGGAAAATAATAACCATTGTTAGTGTATAAGGATAATACTCTTGAATATATACATTGTTATCTGAGTGGAATAATAACATTTCATCATTGGATACAATTACATCAACTCCAATATATTAGTTTTCATCTAACATTCAACTGCCAAGGTATTAATATTGGTCTCCAAATTTTTCTACCAAATAATTCTGCAAAACTTATTAAGCACCTCATACATTTTTTTATTTTAGTATTATTAATATACAATCACATGAGCAACATTGTGGTTACTAGATTCCCCCCATTATCAAGTCCCCACCACATACCCCATTACAGTCACTATCCATCAGCATAGTAAGATGCTATAGAGTCACTACTTGTCTCCTCTGTGCTATACTGGCCTCCGCGTGCCCCCCCATGTTATGTGTGCTAATCGTAATGCCCCTTATTCCCCTTCTCCCTCCCTTTCCACCTACCCTCCTCAGTCCCTTTCCCTTTGGTAACTGTTAGTCCATTCTTGGGTTTTGTGAGTCTGCTGCTGTTTTGTTCCTTCAGTTTTGCTTTGTTCTTATGCTCCACATATGAGTGAAATCATTTGGTACTTGTCTTTCTCCACCTGGCTTATTTCACTGAGCATAATACCCTCCAGCTCCATCCATGTTGTTGCAAATGGGAGGATTTGTTTTCTTCTTATGGCTGAAAAATATTCCATTCTGTATATGTACCACATCTTCTTTATCCATTCATCTACTGATGGACACTTAGGTTGTTTCCATTTCTTGGTTATTGTAAATAGTGCTGCAATAAACATAGGGGTGCATACCTCTTACATTTTTAAGTTGACATCCATTATTTTTCATCATAAGTTTAAATAGTTGCAAAGGATATTTTGCATACTTTGTATTTTGTATATGCATTAAATATATGTTCCTTGAAATTGTGAGCCTTCAGATTTGTCTTATTGCATTTGTAGATACTGTCACAGAATTGTCAAAGTAAACCCTCTGTGTCAAACAAACCAGCCAAGTCAGACTAACTTTCTGTCATGAGAAAAAAAATCTGAGCACATCCAAATAAGCCTGCTAAAAGGTATCCCCTAGGCAACAACCATCTCACTTTGGGACTCTCATTCTAATGTAACCCTTATCTTGAGTATGTAGCCTGAATGAAATGTTATATCCCCAGCATAATTATTGCTCAAAACTCAAGTATTCTTTCCCAGGGGAGATTGCCCTTGGTTTTGTAATCTAGAAGTTTTCACCTGGAAAATGTATGTTAGAAAGATCCTGGATGGCAGAGAGGGGGCGTGCCTATTGTGAAAGGAAAGGTGGGGGGTGGACAGAACATAAACTGTGGTATATTCTCAGGCAGTCCCCTTTTAGGAAATTATACATTTGAAAGTTGAGGATATGTATACTTCTTCCCTTAAAATTATCTGTTGCTGTACCATAATATATGTGTACGTCAATACCTTTGCAAGCCCAAATTTAACGACCAGTGCATTATAATATATCTTATATATGCTTTAAATTTACACTACCATAAATAAATTTAATTATATTTGTTGAACTGTTATCTTTTAAAATTGTATTTTGTTTTCTTTTGGACTATAATTATATTTCCATATTTAGTATATAAGAATGACCACTTAGTTCTTGCTCATTAGGTAACTAAAATAAATATTTATTGGTATATCATTTTTAATTATCATACCAATTCTAAAATCAGTAATATGCCATGTGATGTTGTGATCTCACCTGTGGTCTATCAAAGAAATTTCAGAGAAGAATATACAAAAGCTCATCTGCAGTTGCCTAAGATTCCAGTATAGACCCAAATATGTCCCCTATGCTAATTGGCTTATGCAGATTGTGAAATCTGAGTTCACCTTAAAATTTTAAAAGTATAAACAAGATGTAGAAGACAAACAATGAATAGTGATGTGCTAGTAAATTAAATATTATTCCTACCCCACAACAAAAGCCTATTTTTAGTCCTTTCTATGGTGTAAATACTCCTACCACAATCAATTTAAGCTACCACATGAGAAGGTGTGAAGTAAGGCACAGCAACACTCTGTTATATAGTGTCTTCACATTACTGATACAATAGATGAACGTAGCCTCAAGCACTTCAGTTACAGTAAAATGTTATAATGATAAAAAGGAAGTGGTGAGAATGTGGACACAGCCCTTTCTTCCACTGAGTCCACTGTACGGACTAGGAGGTGTTGACCACCAATACCAGGGGTGAGCTGTGACCCAGGTGTGGCCAAGCAGGCCATCTATCCTCTTTGTCCTGCCGATTGGCCTTGAGATGGACATGTGACCCAAAGTGGGTCAATGAGAGCCTACCCTAGGACTTTTGTTAGATCTAGTGGGAAGACACTCTGCACTGGGGCTTCTTGGGTGGGTGGGACAGAGCCAGGAGCTGCTGGCATCAGCCTGGTCATCCCATAGAGACTGCCTGCTGGAGAGTGAAGCCAGCCAAGAGGAAGGCAGAACCCAGAGATAGAGAGAGGCTGAGTCATGGTTAAATAGTTGGAGTCCCTGGATCCAGCGGGGTCAGAAGCCCATACACTGACTTTCAATTACATGAACTAGTAAATTTTCTTTTTTCATTTTAAAGAAAAAGGAAGTGTTGAGTCTCGAGTATTTGTATTTAACATCGTCATAAATTCATTATGTTTACAAAACTAATTTTTTGCATATAAAGCATATTGTTCAAAAGTTCTTAAGGATAAGGATACATTTTAATGTGTTCTGTGCTGCTTCAAACATAAAACAGAAGAATTTTTACCCCAGGTTGCTTTCTTATATTCTTGATGCATAGAAAATAATACAATTCTCATGTTAAAATGTTAAAAGTAAATGTTAATAATTGCTGTGTTTAATAACCAGCTTGCAAAATCCCTAAAATTGATAACTACTTGTTCTCATGAGCTGGTCTGCAAATATATCAGTGATAGTCAATTTGTCTCCTCTCATTTCTCTGAGATACTTAAAACTGTTTCTCTGCTATGAATAACTCACATATCCCAGATAGCCGAAGAATAGGTTGGTGGATAAAAGATGCAGCTTTTTCTGAGTTGAGGCTGACAAATATGGGATGATACTGAGCACCTAATGTTAGATTGAGGTGACAACTTCACTGTGAAGCCCTTTTAATCATATGCCCTTTAAATAAGTAGTTACTATAACAATGATTATCTACCATACATTATTGTAATTTCAATAACCTGTGACATAATAACCTGAATCAAAATCAGTGGCAATCATTGCTAATGTAGTAAGGCAGAAAGGTAAATAAACAGTATATACATTGGGAAGGAAGACATAACTATTTTTGTTTGCAGATGACACAATCATCTATATAGAAAATCTGAAAAAATGGACCAAAAATTCTTGAAACTAATAAACAGTTATAGAAAGTTTGCAGGATACAACTTTAACATATGAAAGTCAGTTTCTTTCCTATAGACTAACCATGAAGAAGTGGAACTTGAAATTTAAAACATTAACATTGGTATCATACATATACTTAGATATACACCTAAGGGAATATGTGCAAGATCTATGGAGACAAACACCAAATGTTCATGAACAAAAATCAAAGAACTAAACAAATGGAGTGTATTCCATGTTCATGGATAGAAAGACTCAATATTGTCATTGATGTCAGTTCCTCCCAATTTGATCAGCAGATTTAATGTATTTCTCAACAACTTATTTTTATGGATATTGGCAACTGATTCTAAAGTTCAGGCTGAGAGTCAAAAGTCCCAGAATAATAGCCAACACAATATTGAATATTCCAGTTTTATTTCTGCTATTGATCTCTAATTTTATCCTGCTGTGGTCAGAGAAGATATTTTTGTACATCTGTTTTCAAATCTATTGAGACAATATGTGGCCTAACACATGGCATATCCTGGAAAATGGGCATCTTTATTTCTTCTTGAGCCTTCAAGTTTTTGTCTAATGTAATTTCATTTCAACTGGCAGGATTCCTTTTAGCATTTCTTGCAGGGAAGGTCTAATGGTAACAGTTTTCCTTAGCTTTTGTTTATCTGAGACTGTCTTAATTTTTCCCCCACTATATATATATATATATATAGTGGGGGAAAAAAAAAAAAAATATATATATATATATATATATATATATATGTATATATATATACAGGACAGTTTTTCCAGATATAGCATTCTTGGTTGCCAGTTTTATTCTTTTAACACTTTGCATATGTGAGCTAACTGCTTCAAGCTCCCAATGTTTCTAAGGAGAAATTTTCTGATGGTCTTCCTGATGCTCACTTGTATGTGATGAGTCGCTTCTCTCCTGTTGCTTTCAAGATTTCCTTTTTTCTGGTTTTCAGAAGTTTGGTTATAATATGTCTTGGTGTTGGGCTCTGAGTTCCTTGAGCTTGCTAAATGTTTATATTCATGTGTTCCATCAAACCAGGAAAGTTTTCACCTATCATTTCTTCAAATATTTTCTCTGCCCCTTTCTCTTTTCCTTTTCCGCTTCCTTCTTCCTCCTTCCTCTCCTTCTCCAATGCATGTATTTAACACCTATTCATTTTATTTCAATCTTTTCTCTTCTTGTCCCCAAATGTAGTAATTTCCATTGTCTCATTTTCAAGTTTGCTGATATTTTTTTCTGCCTGTTATAATCAATCTTTGAATCCTTCAAGTGAATTTTATGTTTCAGTTATTGTACTTTTCAATTCTGGAATTTTTTTTGGTTTCCTTTAGGTTTTATGTCTGTTTATTGATATTTTCATTTTGCTCATACATTATTTTCTTGAATTTCTCCACATCCTCTTTAGATTTTGAGCATCTTTTAAGACCATCTTCAAGATAGTTGTAGTAAAGTCTTTGTACTGTAGATTTGCCACCAGATCTCTTTCAAGTGAAGTGTCTGGTGATTGACTGATTTTCCTTTGAATGGGTCATGCATTCCTATTTCTTTTTATGCCTTATGTTTCTGGTGAAAAATGTATATTTGACTCTAGTAATGCATTAATTCAAGAAAACAGATTCTCTCCTTTCCTACAGTTTTCTTTATTATGTTTTTGTTTTTTGCTTATTGATTTTAATTTATTTTAATTTATTTTTGTCTTTTGTAGGCTGTCTCTGGGCTGGGATCAGCCTAAGCAGTAAACACAGGTCTTCTCAGGTCTTGTTTAAGCCTGCACCTTTTCATGGGCATTTGTAGTAACTTTCTAATTTTTCATACAGAATTAGCTGCTTTTGAATGTCCTCATTTTAATGTGTCTGGATCTCAAAAGAGAAAATAAAGACAAAAGTGAGAGAAATGGTAAAAATGGTGCTGACCCTTTAAAGTCCACTGGAAGTCACTTAAGCCAGAGGAAGAGAGGATGACAACAATGAGGTGAGCTTCAACAACAATGGCTGCCAACCCCTCTGCACTGCTTCAATCAGAAGTATCAATCAACAAAGCATATAAATCTCTCATATTTAAAAAGAGGATCTTGACCACAGTAACTGCTACTGCGCTAAGAGCTGAAATAAACTACAATTTTCCCTCCAAGACTTTCCCCAGAAGTTGAAAGTCTTCAATATATTCCAGAGCTCCAATATAATACTACAAATAGATTCCATCAATATAATTTTTGTCTAGGTAGGGATACAGATTCTCAGTGCTTCCTTCTCCACCATTGTCCTATAATCCTCTCCGTTTAATGATCTAAATTCAATATCATTGAGTGTTTGACCCGATATCTGGCACCATGTCTTAGCTAAGTTGATGCATAAACTTAAACATCACAGACTCCAACCAAGAAAATCCTAAAATCAAGGTCTGATGACTGTTCTCTCACCGGTTTTGAAGATTTGCATATGTTGGGCAATCTGTATTCCCATAGTTTATCCATAGAAAGAATGGAGAGAAAATGGGTATTTTTTAGAAACAAGATGATCTACTGTGATAGTCCAGATGGAATTACTTAAAATTGTACCAAGAGGATCACCTGGAGTGTCCATGATACCTTAACATAGTTTCTGGGTGGAATGGATTACCAAAGAAGCAGTAAGTAAAGTGGTGCAGGAAGCCAAACAATAAGACATTGCTGACTTGATCCAGGAGCAAGCCCCTTTAAAGAAAGTTTCAGCTTTATCCCTCTGTCAGATCCAAAGAATAAACAAATTTACAAAAGAATGATTAAGAACTTCTCTGTTCCTCTTATCTTTCCTCTCTCCCTTGTTGCATTCCAGAAGGGTCAGAGACTGTGAGAAGCCGAATGATAGAGGTGGGATAGAAGTGATTAAGTAAGGAAACGAGAGAGAGACCAAAGAAGTTTTCTGTAGTTTTCTTGCCTGAAGCAAGCTCCAGTTGAATGAGCAGAAGTAGCTACAGTTTTATATAAGGCAATCTTGAATAGTAAGTATTATTGGACCCTAAGTACTGAATCAGATTCATATCCATGTCTTAAAGTTATCAAAAACCATTTTGTATTAATCATGAATAACCAGAGAAGGGACGTGAGTCTTCACCCAAGGGAAGAGGAAGGACTTGCTCCACTTTATGTGTTTGAACATTAGGGTAGAGGAGAGAGATGGAGAGAGAGAGAGAGAGAGAGAGAGAGAGAGAGAGAGAGAGAGAGAGGCTGAGGGAAGGGAGAGAGTGGGAAAGGGAGACAGAGGAGAAACTTTCTGATTCAAACAAATATAAATGAAAATACTGAAAAGAATCAGAGTCCCTGTTGCTATATTATACAGCTTACAATTATACAAAATGTCTCTGATACCAGTAAAGAACAGGAAAGACATTGGAAAATAAAGCTATCAAAAAAAATGAAAAAGTGAAAAAGGGCTACATTTATAAATTTTAATGCACTTAATTTGTTAATTTATGAGATTGTGTGAAAAAGTTCAAATATTTAAATCTTTCAAATGTTTGCTTCTATTGACTTAATCATATGCCAATTCTAAATGTTTACCTATTTCTGTATCCATTTTCCCTTCAGATTATAAAAACAAAATTTGATATTTTAAATGGGATAGCCATGGACTTTTCTGTATCTTTAAATGATTCGGACAAATAATTCAACTGTAAGGATGTTACAAGAGGAATTTATATTGTAAATAGCATGGTAAAATATAGATGAAATGTACCAATATGCTTATTTTTATGTGCTTATCACAATAAAAATTTTGTGATATAAATTATTATGCTCTATAAGGAAAGTAGCAAAAAAACTGAGAAAATAAAAAATAGTATGGAATTTTGTCATAAAATAGTACTGTAAATATGGATGTATATAGAATCCCTATAACCCACACTGCTAGCCTTGGACAAATGTTATTACATACAATCTTTAATACCTTATATTATTGTTAGTTAACTCCTGTGTATAATACCCCATACCCTTCATTACTGGGCACAAAGAATTATTTCCAAAGAAGGAACACCGACTATTTGGAGAAAATATGTACAAATTCGAAACAGTCTTTGGCATTTGAATTTGTCAGCCTTACTGAACTTAAAGTCATACCTGTCCTTAAAGTAATCTCCTAGAGTCTCATATTCCTTATCAGCATGTGATTATACTATCATGCTGTTAAGATAAATGATTCCCATCAGCGTCAGTGAGTTCTTACCTACCATTCATCTTCTTGATTTCCACCTTCAAGGTGTGATGTACTCAACAAGCTTAAAATTGGCCAAGGCTACTAAATTAATGGGCTTTGAAGATTAGTGCTGGAGTGGACAATCAAATCCTGACAATGGGAAAATAAAGCACCTCAGATTTCTGACAAGTGAACACAGTCCAAATCAAATTCTTAAGATATTAACTTCTGGAGAAGTATATGTGATTTTGATCTTCAGGTTGTTAGTGTGACGTTCATCTGACACAACTCTTGAAGTATTAGTGTGCATCCACATCCCAGTGACTTCACCACTGTTGGGCTGGAATGGAAAACCCAGCGCTGTTTCAGTACTATATCTATTGCAGAACTCATTAGAATGTGCCTTCCTCTGTATTTAGATAAGGTTCAGAGGACTTAGTATATTGGTCCTGTTCAGCTAACAGGTATTGAGGGCTGAATGACTGCACTCAGAGAAAAGGGACCTCATGTGTCTCTTGCTGTATCGTTCGTCCATCTGCAAAGAAGGGTAACTGAATTAATCAGCTTGAAGGATGCTATAGTGGACTACACATTTGACTATTAAAACTTTTAACAAGACTAGGAGTGTCAGTATTCATGAAATTGGTCCCCTTTCTTCTCTTGTTTTTTTATGATCAAAATAGCAAAGACTAGCACTACTCAGGATGATGTCTGTGCCAAGAAATGTATTCATCTTAACTCTTAATATCAACACAAAGGATTTCTGCTATGAACTGAGAAGGTTTAGAATGTGCAGTTTCACCCTACTCTGTGTAGATGTCAGGGACAAATTTTGCTATTTTTTTTTTTTGCTTGATTTTCCATGCCACTGAAGTGTTAATTTCTATTATTTGAAAGGATTGGAGGAAAATGTAATATATTTTAAAAGAACACATTGCTTTTCACAATTTCTTATACTTGGTAAACCATTTGTCATTTCCAGAGCTAGGATGAAAACATTATTATAAAAAATTGCAGTTTATTTTTTTGAAAGCTAAAGAAAAAATTATGTCTGAATCTGACACTGTGAAAATGACTAGAAAGTAAATTGATTTGCTTAAGAAAAAATATGATGTACTAAGGGAGAAAATCATGATTCACGAATTTATAGTTTTTAAACTTTCAAGTTTATATTCCACATTTGGATTAAATGTGTAATCATTTTGAGAAACACCTGAAGAATGTAGTCAAATATTTAAAAGTAGGAAAGTTATGGGAATTTTTTATAGTAGGTTGGTCATCTATACCACTTGCAAAGATATTTTATCAATCCTTACACATAAAGCTTCTTTAAGCTGTTCTATTCAGCTGTAAGTTCTTTCCTAAACTATAAAACCCTTTAGGACAGAGCATTTGTGAAAATTGTTTCCACAGCCCTGCTACCACATTCTTCACAGGCTTGTACTAAGCAATTCATCACTGTTATATCATGAATTAGTAAATGAATAAAATGTGTCATCTTTCCAAACATGTTTTAAAAATCCCAGCACATCCTCTGTCAATACAAAACAGCAAAATATAAATAATACACAGTACAAGATGTATGCAACTTCTGAGAAATTATAGTTATCTAGTAGTATGTATTTTAAAACAGTTTTAGAAAATTGGGTGAAAAACTACACTTCAGGTTATTTCAATCAAATTTAATATTTAAAAAGTATAAGAATTCCTTAAAGCATATATTTGGGTTGAAATTGGGAAATTTATATGAAAGATATAGAATTATTTACAGATCAACCATTTTATTTTAAACTTGAAGATGGGACAACATACAATGGAAATACAATTCAAAAGCAAGGTATGTTTTTAGGCACTACCACTCAGGGAATCATTTTTATGACAAAAATTGTAATAAGCTAAGTACAGTACAAAATTCATCTATTTTACTAAGACTAGCAAATAGCATTAAATTATACCATTCTCATTACAATCCTAAGTCAGTCACTTTACATTGCTTTCCTGCTCAGGTTGATATGTGCCTTCATAGTCATTGCCAGACTTACATTATTACCTTCCCTCGTCATTTGTCATTAGTGCAGGTGGGAAGCCAGAAAGAATCCTAACATGATAAGGAATATATAAAAGAAATACAGCAGGAAAACGAAGTGTTCCAAATAATATTCCTTGCATATTCTGCTATATATAAATGGAGGAGGAATATTATTTTTGCCTTTGTTCCCTTTCTAATATTGTAACACAATCCATATGGGAAATATGCTAATGAGATATTATTAAACAATGTATGATCATGCAGCAATTTATACATTAGTAAAGTAAATCAAAAGTTAGCCTCTTTTTCTAGTCCTTTTCTCAGAATTCATGGAGATATTAAAAAACATAGAACTGTGAGTAACGGCTGAGGTGAGGTTATACTATGGGGAATGTGAACCTAACCCCACACTACTTTCCATTAATGAGGCTCGTTTTCCCAAGAACTGTCACCTTTAGTTCATTAAGCTTCCCATCTAGGTCAAAATTAATCCTTGAATGGCTAAGATGGAGAAATATTTTCTAAAAATCTGGAAAAGTCTTAGAGCTCAGTTAAAAGTGTAGGCTCTTGGGAGTGGTCTATATCATCAAGCATGCTAAGCCAATCTGTCCTCCCGATGAAGTCCTGTCTTTCTGTATCTTTAGCTAGCAAATCCATGAGTCATTCTAATAGTTGCTGCAAAACCAGAAGAGTAGATTTTAAGCAAAAGAGTAAAGTAAGACAATGAATGCTCTCTTGAGCATTCATAAAAATGCTCATGGGATTTCAAAGAAAAAGTCAATTACATCATGAAAAAAGGGACAGCTAGCCAGACTAGGAATAAGATTGAATCATCTCAGCTGCATTTAGACTCAGAGTCTTTGGTTGTTTGCATGGAGAGCATAGGAGTACTATGTATAAATCGAAATAATGAAACTAATCACAAGCCTCTGACCTGAGTGGAGTATGTCAAAGATAATAGCAACCAGGATGGAGTAAGAATGTACCTGGCAGCTAGACCAAAATACAGTGTATATCAAAAGCAAGATTTTGATAAATGTTCTTACTAGTAATTCACGAAATAGAAGAATCATACCCTCAATTTTGTTTTTTCCCTCCAAAATGGAAAAAAAAATTGCTAACAACACTTTTGAACATAATATCCCCTTTTAAATTTGAGACATTTTGACCATGTTAGATATGTTTGCTTCATTCTCAATTTTCATGTGCTCTTCTTTCTTACATGTCTGGCACTATTGCAAAAATGGTAATGCTAAAAAACTACATTTCCCAAAGTCTCTTACTAGCTGTTCTAGATACAAATTAGGTCTTACTGACTTTATGAACTTAAAAGACTTATGAGGCAGAAGGAAGGATGATGCCATCTTATTGGTGTTTTGCTCTTTTATCTAGTAAAAAAATGAAAAAGCCTATGAGGACATAGATGTCTCCCGATTTCAGTCAGCACCGCCGTGGATATGTAAGGCAGTGGCAGATTCAGTGACAGCTTCCTGACCCTAGCTTTCTTAGCCCTAGATGAAAAGCTTCACTAATGGCCATCTAATTCTCACCCATCTAACCTTTACAATCATTTTATAAAATGCGTGAGTTAAATCTTTCTGTATAAAATGCCTGTAATGGTTTTGATTATTGAAATAAGTCCTAACCAATATAAGCAACAATAGTAGGAAACAAGGCAGGCAGGTTAATTTGTTTTTTATTCCAAAGCAATAATTATTCTGCATAACAAGCTGCCTTTATGTGTACTGGGAGAGTACGGAGGCATGTAACACCAAGGGCAAAGTCTTTGTTCCTTGGTCTCATTATTTTCCAAAGGGACAGCTCAGGATCGATGCACCCACTATGGAACCATTAATCTGAAATGTTTTCATCCAGTGTCTGAGACATATCTGCAACATCACCTCCCATGAGATTCATTCTTTTAAGATTAGCAAAATAAGAGAGATCATCAAAAAAATTTCAGATAAAATAGTATTAAGTATATGCCACTGAAAAATTCTATATTTAAAAAGCACGCAATAAACATGAAGTAGTCGAGTATAGTGGTCAAAGGAAACATGGAACCAGAAATGACTGATTATATTCTTCATGTTTAACTTAAAAAAATTTGGCAGTTTTTAGAGAGTAAAACAGGATCATCAAAACTATTAAATAACATAATGGAAAGCTCCCCTCGACAAAGTCATTCTGACACATGTCGCTTGACAATCCACAAACCTGATTTTTTTCCCCAATATTTGTAAATAAAAAAAGGCACAAAAGAAGCCAAATGAGGTTTTATTACCTGTTAAATAAATGCTGTGTCCAGCCAATGATATACATACTTCCTGCTCACAATCCATGAACAGAGGAAGAACAGGGGTGCTACCTAAAAGGCAAGGAGGCACCGAAACTTATTCTTCCAAGTACCAGACATAGACACAGCCAGAAAGATTTAGAAAATAGGCAACTTATAAATGCATCACACCCTTTACAAGGCACTGAAGAGAATTTTCTTCTACCTGAAGTTCATTCTCTAGAATTTACCTTAGTGTGAGTCTGACGGATTTTCTCAGTTTTTGTTTGTCTGAAGGACGTTTTCACAGGGACTAGAATTCTGGAATGATAGTTTATTTTCTATCATTTTGAAAGTGTTATTCTGTGTTTTCTTCTGTTGAGAAGTCAGATTCAAGCTTACTGTTTCCACTGAATTTTATTTTCCTGTTTATTTTCCCAACTAATTTCAAAGGATATAAAGCATACAGAGTGTGTTTTTGCAGTAGAAGTAAGCTAGAAACCGGCAGCAAAAAAAAAAAAACTAAAAAATATTAATACTTAGAAATTAGGCAATACAGCTCTATGTACTTGATGGTTTAAAGAACAAATCACAATGGGTATTAAATAATACATTGAAGTGAATGCTAAAAATATTTCATGTCAAAATGACTGATGCAGCTAACTAATGCTTAATGGAAAGATAATCTCTTTAAAGCATGTAACAGAAAGCAGACTGAAAATCGGTGAAGCAAGCATTCTTCTTAAGAATTTAGAAAAATAAATAGCAAATTAAGGTAAAATGTGGAAAGAGTGGAACAATAAAGAAAATAGAAGAAATAAAGGAGTGTACTACAGAAAGTTATTAAACTAAAGTTGGTTTTTGAGACTAATAAAATTCATGCATCCATAAAAGCAAATAAAAAATGTATGGAGAAAGTACACATAAACTCATACAGAAAAAATATTGTATTTTAAAAAGTTAACATTATAATAGAACCTACAGCTATTATGATGTTAATAAAGTAGTTCGATAAATAACACCATGGAATAGATTTGAGCAATATAAATGTAATAAACACATGCACATATGCATGCACACAATCCATAATTTCTGACAAAGAAAACTCAAGGCTCAAGTGGCATTATGGTGAATGCAACTTAGAAATCATATTACTTGAGATAAAGCAAGCTGAGGAAAAGAGCTGCAAGTCCAGATCACCCTCTGCTTTGTTTAGGGACAAAGTTCAAACTTGCATAAGGATGCTGTTGGACCACATAGAGAAAGACAGCCTGCTAATTTTTAATATAAGCTTGCTATTATAGTCACATGTACATTATTGGGTGGGGAGGTGTGTAAAAATGAATTATATGACTGACTGCACAATGGATGGCTCACATTGTATTTCTAACAACTAACTCCTTTCAAGGACCTAATAAACTTTTTATCTTTGGAGCTGTGAAGAGATTTGGAAAAGACAAAACTTCAGATTTAATAAAAATATAAAGCAAAGAATCATCTTAATATCGCATTTAAAAGTGGGCCACCTAAAGGTGAATATACAGGAGGGTTAAAAGTAATGAAAGAATATTTGTTTCAAAGTTATAGAAAAGGAAAGTAAAAGGATAAATAACAACTCTTTTAGTTTCTTTTTCATTGGTTCCTAGTCAATTTCCATGACTTGGGGATTGACTGCCTTATTTTTTAGTGCTTTCTTTTTAAACATAGTAACATAAACTGCATTTAGGAATTTTTTTCCTTAATTTTGATATATGTGAGTTTATGAGCTGTGATGTAGCATTTTTATTGATATTATTTTCTAAATATTCTCTTATATTCCTTTTAACTTAATTTTAAATATTCAAGAGAAAGAAATATAATATTTACATTATGGAATATAAGAGGTATTAGTAAAATTACAAATAACAATTAGCAGCATAAAATATTTTTCAAATATATTTAAAATTCACACAACATAGAAATGGCTTTTAATCTTCATTATTGATTAAGCAGATTTCACAGATAACATTGAATTCATTGAAAATTGAAATGAGTAGGGTATAGTCAATGTACATATATATACTAAAATGTAAGGATTAACACATTCAATATTTCATAATTATTTACAAAAACTGTAACGTAAATTCCAACAAATTCCAACCGAAATAAGCAGGTGAAGAGAGGCAACAAAGGCCAGGCAGTTTATTTGAATGCAATCCCCGGGTGATGTTCCTCGGTCTGAAACACAAGCTGGGGAAGTCACACCCAGAAGGGCAGGCAACAAGTTTTTAAAGAAGGCAGGGGGAGGGAGAGCAAAGGTGTACAGTGGCTCAAAGATTGGCTTGGGGTACATGGGGTACATGGGGGTCTCTCATTGGCCTTTAGCCAGGTACTGGAAAGTTACCACTAATCTTCTAGCTTAGAGGAAGAGCTGTAGTTGGGAGGGTTATCCGATCAGTTGGAATGTTGTCAGACCAGAACCTGTTGATCTCTTCACCTCATTTGGTGAGGCCTGGGCTTGTCCATCAGGCTCACCCCTTCCCCTGATGCCTCCAGCCTTACATTCCAGCCTTTTGGTCATAATGGGCAACGACACGATCTGGCTACTTACGGCTGACAAGGGGCATCATGGGGGGAGGGGTTTAAGGCTGGTTGACGGCCAAAGGAGGCTCAGATGGGAGGGGCGAGTACTTGTGCAGCAACAGTTGATTAACTTTTATGTGTGAAATTTCTGTCATGTGCTGTTTAAGGAACATGAAAACACATGGGGCAATTAAGAGTAAACCACAAACTGTTATTAAAGGGCCTAGCAGAGGCATTAGCCAGGCCATTATGGGAGACTGAAGCCACCCATAAAGGCCACCTTCAGGTACTCATGTTTTGTGGTGGTCTTTTTGTAGTTCCTTTAGTTTTTTACACTTTGTTCTATGACCCCAGACTCATTGATACAGTAGCAGCATTCTTCCTGCAAGAAAATACAGGTTCCACCCTTTTCTGTGGTAAGCAGATCTAAGGCCCGCCGATTTTGAAGGGTGACCTGGGCAAGGGAAGTAAGTTGTCGCTGGAGGGAAATAAGGGAGGTCGAGGTTTCTCCCAAGGTTAGGCTCACTCTATCATCTAATGCTGCCAATTGTCTTGTTAGACCCTGAGAGCTGACTAAGCTATGGCCTAAACCGCCTGTCCCTGTGGTGGCCGCAGCCACTGCAGTAACTAGGCTCACTCCCACTAGCAGAGGTAGAAAAACTGCCTTCTTCTGTCAAGTGTTTGGATATATAGAACATTCATCTAGTGCCTGTCTTACCTCAGGTTTGCTGTACAATGTTAGTTGTGGCACTAGCATCAATGAAAAGCAGGGTCCTACCGTGGTGCTATTGATGCATTGGGTAAGCATATTATTGCACCAGAAGAACGCGCCCCCTTGAAGGGAGATTGGAGTGTCTACGGTTACCTGTCTTCGGTATTAGCTTCCCATTAACAATTCTGAGATGGTGGAACGCTGGGTCAGGTAGCGGGTCAGTGGGGATGATGGTTCTTCACGCTGTTTTCTGTTGGCCCCGGACCTATGTCGAGCTTCAGGCTTAAGGTTCATTTTCCACATCAGTACCTCGCTTAAAGGGTGGCCGCAGTCTTTTTCAGAGTTTACTGATTGAGCCTGGAAAAAACTAACAGGAACCACCATCACTGGGTGGGTGGGGGGGCGTTGGAGGGAAGCGCAGAGGAAACAATCAGACACATTGCTGAGGATATGTGAAGCATTAAGAAACCGCACTGTTTCTCTAATGACTCCGGCCCAGGAAACTGATGCTCCTGCTGGTCATCGAAAGTGGGGGTAGGGGTCTGACTGAATCTTCTGTTTTAGTGCCTGTTCTGTTTTTAGAATATTACTTGATACCTGTGCCTGGGTGTTTAGGACCTCCGTGAGAGTGGGATTTACAGTGGTCCATTCCCTCTTGATGTATACTGTGCCCTGTGGGTACCATTGGTAACTATCATATAGCTTACCCTGTACTCCTTTTTCCCAGCGTGGATCCCATGGGTCACTAATGGTAATGTATAGCTTATCTTGTATTCTGAAGAACATGTTGTCAGAGACTCCTCTTGCTGTTTTTTCTACTGCATGAACTCTACATGTGTCTAATTCAGGATGACATCCCCCATACATGTCAGACTGGAAAATACATGTGTGAGAGATTTGGTCATACGGAAAGCACAGCATAGGGTTTGAGAAAGTGTTTCAGATGTCTGTGTCTACCGGTATTTGAATCGGTGCCTGACAACCTGCACGTGGTGCCTACTTCTCAATTGATTCCATAAAGAGTTAGTTGGAGCTTAAACTTCAGTGCAGAATAACTCTGCCTGGAGACCACTGGGAGATTCATCTGTTTGGTTGTACTTGACACAACTAACCTGCAGCTTAAGAGAACCCACCTCACAAGACACCCAATCATCATGTCTGGGTACCCGTTTGAGCCTAGAAAGGTGATATCAGGAGGAATTCCCATGTAGTTGACTCCTGAGGGTGTACTGAGGATTACTGTATAAGGCCCTGTCCAGCAGGGTTGGAGAGATTTTGGCTGGAGTTCTCTTAGGAGTACCTCGTCTCCTGGCTGAAGGATCACTACGTCTCCTGGGTTGTTGGATGATGTAGGTTGGGGTAGGAGATGGTCTGCGTGTTCCCTAAGAAGATGTCTCATAAGTGTAAAGTAAGGAAGGTAGGAAGCCAAAGGAGGAGAGTAGCGGTCAGGCCTGTGTTTAGTAAGAAGGGCCTGCCGTACATCAGCTCAAATGCGCTTAGTCCAACCAGCCCCTGGGGGGCAGTACACAGCCGAGTGAGAGCGATGGGGAGAAGATGGGGTCATGAGAGCTTTACCTCTAGAGACAGCTTAGTTATTTGGTCTTTTAAGAGACCGTTAGCCCTTTCAACCTTACCTGACGATTGGGTGTGGTAGGGTGTATGGAGGTTCCAGGTGATATTGAGAGCCTTGGCTGTTAGCTGAGTGACCTGAGAGACAAAAGCAGGCCCATTGTCTGACTGTAGTTAGGCAAGCAGGCCAAAGCAGGGGATGATAAGCACCATGAATGTCTGTGCCACTAGCGAAGCTGTGTCTTGGCTCGTGGGGAAGGCTTCAATCCACCCTAAAAAGGTATCAACCAGGCCTAGTAAATACCTGAGCTTTTTATGCTTAGGCATGTGGGTGAAATTGACCTGCCAGTCCTGTCCGGGGATGGTTCCTCTCATCTCCTGGAGGCCCATCTGGATCTTCAGAGCACCTTGAGATGAGACATGATGACAAGTAGTGCAGGCTTGGTGTACCTGATATATGGCCTTGCGGAGACCATAAGGGGCAAATATGGGGGAGAGAAACTGTTGCATGTCTTCCTGCCCAATGTGTAGAAACTGATGAATTTTGGATATGACATCTGTGCCTTGGGCTTGGGGGAGGGCAATTCATCCCCTGAGATATATCCATCCCTGATATCCCAATGTCTCCCCTTGATGTAGAAGCAGTTGCCTTTTGTCATTGGGGTATTGGGGCAATAGAGAGGGGGAAAGAAACAGCACAGAGGGTTGCCCCGACCCAGATGTTAATTTTCGGGCTGTGGCATTTGACAATGCATTACCTCTGATTACTGGATCATTTCTAGTCTGATGCCCCTTACAATGCATGATGGCCACTTCTTTGGTGTCTCGTAGAGCCTGTAGCAGGCAGCTGATAGCCCTGCCGTTGATGATTGGGGTTCCCTTGGTGGTAAGGAAGCTCCTTTCCTTCCAAATTGCAGCATGAGTGTGTGCAATTAGGAAGGCATATTTAGAGTCAGTATAAATTGTAGCCCTCTTCCCAGCTGCCAGCTGTAATGCCTGGGTAAGAGCTACTAATTCAGCTTTCTGGGAGGTGGTCCCAGATGGGAGTAGGTTTGCTTCTATCATGTGTGACAGAGTCACCACTGCATAGGCCACCCTTCACACCCCATCACTACCCTCCACTGAGCTTCTGTCCATGAAAAAAGTCAAGTCAAGGTCTTTGAGGGTCATGTCTTGTAGGCCCTCTCTAGGTTTCCTAAGGGTCTCTACAATCTCTACACAGGAATGAGTGGGCTGACCTGTCTGATCACTGATGAGAAGCAAGGAGGCTAGGTTAAGGGGTGGAGAGACTTGTAGGGTTGCCTGTGGATGTTCAATGAACAGAAGATGGAATTCTTGTACCCTTGAAGGACTCAAGGAGGCCAGGGATTTATGACTCAGAAGATTGTGTAACTGGTATGGGGAATACACAGTAATGGGCTGTTGGAGGGTTAATTTCAAGGCTTCTCAGGTCAGACTTCCAGCAGCTGGCAGGGCTTGGAAGCAAGGTTGCCACCCCCTGCTGGTGGTATCTGTTTGGAGAGAAAGGCAATGGGACGGTAACCCAGCCCCACTGACTGTACCAGCACTCCAGTTGCCACTCTTGCCCTCTCTGCTGTATATAGAGTAAAGGGCTTAGTTAAGTCAGGGAGCATCAATGGGGGGGATGAAAGCAACGCATCATGCAACTGATTGAAAGCAGAAGCCACCTCAGTGGGTGAAGTCAGCAGCCCAGTAGGAGTCTCCGTGGCATCTGCATAAAGCGGTCTGGCCAGAAGGGCAAAGTTAGGCACCCAGTGTCTGAAAAACCCCACCAATCCTAGAAAGCATAGTATCTCGGCTCCTGAAGTAGTTGGCAGGAGACCTTTAATCACAGTGACTTGGTCTGCCATCAGGGCTTTAGTGGTGGGAGTTAGAGTTAGCCTAAGGTATGTAACTTGAGGTAGAGACAGCTGTGCTTTGGGAGGGGATATCCTGTATCCCATGTCTGCCAGGAAATTAAGAAGGGATGAGGTGTCCAGGACTGAGGCCTCTTTTGAGGGGCTGCAAAGGAAAAGATCTACATATTGGAGGAGAGTACTCTTGCCTGTTGAATTTCGTGAGAGGTCCTCTGCCAGGGCCTGTCCAAAAAGATGGGGGCTATCTCTAAAACCTTGAGGTAGAACTGTCCAGGTCAATTGTCTAGATCGACAGGTGTCAGGGTCTTCCCACGTTAAGGCAAATAGCAGCTGTGAGTCTGAGTGGAGAGGTATAGTGAAAAAGGCATCTTTAAGGTCCAGTACAGTAAAATGAGAGGTACCAGAAGGGACCTGAGACAGAAGAGTATATGGGTTAGGCACAACTGGGTGTAAGGGAATAACAGCCTCATTATTTGGAGGTCTTGAACGAGGCGATACACTACAGAAGGCTTTTTTACTGGCAAGACGGTAGTATTGCATGGAGAGTTAGTCAGTACTAAAAGCCCCTGCAAGAGTAGATGATTAACAATAGGCTGTCGTCCCCTTCGATGAGCCTGTGAAATAGGAAATTGAGGATGAGAAGGGAAGCAGGATGGGTCTTTAAGGCATATTAAAACCAGGGTGTGGTGGGTGGCCACCACATGGGTGGAGATGTCCCACACAACCAGATTGATAGCAGTCCAGGAAGTCGGGAGACTCAGGTTACCATTGTCTAACTCTCCTTCGCTGACCAAAGCATTGAAGGAGTTTCTGGTGTCCTGTAAGCATTTAAAAGGTGGGAAGGAAATAGAGGCTCCTCACCTATAGAGCAAATCTCATCCTAACAGAGGGGTAGGACAGGAAGACATGACTAGAAAGGAATGGGTAAATGTGACGCCTTGGAAGGTACAAGCCACCAGGAGTGTTCCTAAAGGCTTGGAGGAGGTTCCCATGACCCCAACTATGGAGACCTTGGCAGAGTTCAAAGGCCCTTTAAAGGAGGGGAGAACAGAGCAGGTAGCCCCCATATCCACCAAGAAGAAGATGGGCTTACCCGCTACCCACAGCTTGGCTCTGGGCTTGGCAAGGGTGATTGGGGTGTCTGAATCCAGGCATCTTCAGTCTTTGAAGATGCCCAGCAGCTCTAAAGGATAGTCCTTCAAGGTTGTCCACCCTCCGTGGGGCCCTGCCACTGGAGGAGGACCTCCCCCAAGTGGACAGTCTACTTTCCAATGATCTTGCTTACCGTAGCTGGGGCACAGTCTGGTCGGTCTACATGGTTGGTTGGGGCACTTCCGTGCCCAGTGCCCTTCTTTGCCACACTGAAAGCAAGGGCCCAGAGGTTCAATTCGATCTTCAGGGACACCCTGATGATCTCCACGAGCCAGCTGCAGAGCAGCTGTTATGGCGCGAGTCTGTTCTGCCATTCGGGCAGCTGACCTCCTCTCGCTCTCGTCCTCGGGCATGAAAATCTTTAAATGCCATATCTACCACATCTCTTAGAGGGGTCTGGAGACCACCCTCAGCCTTTTTAAGCTTGTGCCTGATGTGGGGAGCTGACTGAGTTATAAAATGCATGGCTAGGAGAGAGGAACTTAACGCTGAGGTTGGGTCAATTTTAGTAAAAGCTCCTAGAGTTTCTTTTAGGTGCTTGAGGAATTCTGATGGGTTTTCATCAGGCTTCTGGGTAATCTTTCTAAGCTTATCATAATTGATAGCCTTTTGGTGGTTGAGTTCATACCTGCCAATAAGTAGCAAACCATGTGATCCCAGCACACCTCACCTTCGGGAGTATTATAATCCTTCATGGTTTCTTGTAGAGGAACAGCTTCCCTTCCCATAGGTTCCCATTCATCTGTGGCATGGGCTTCATTGGCACAGTGCTGTGCTGCTGCTGTGACATGGTCATATTCCTCTGGGGTTTGAGTGGATTGGGGACTACATGCACATCATGCCAGGTGAGCTTGTAAGCTCGAGTGAGATATTTAAACTGCTTAGCGAACATTACAGGGGTGGAGGAAAAGGACTCTAATTGCTGTTCTACTTGAGATAACTCTGCCAGAGAAAAAGGAACATGAACCTGCACTACTTCCTCAGTCCCTGCTACTTGTCTCAGAGGAGCCATCACGTGAGCTTGAGACCACTGTGACTTACAGCGGGTTACAGGAGGGCTAGACCAATTGGGTGCCAGCTGTGGAGAGTAAGATGGTGGTGGGTTAGAAGGAGGGGATGGAGTGGGTGACCTTGGCAGTGGGGGATACAACTTGGGAATCAACACAGAGCTTGAAGGCAGGGGACTGGGGTATAGGGGAGTTTTATCTGTTTTATCTGAAGTGGAGTTGGCACCTGTGGAGCAAGATGGCAGCACGACTGGAAGAGAAGGGAGGGGAACAAGATGGTGGAGAAACCGGAAGAGAAGGAGAACAAGATGGTGGAGAAACTGGAAGAGAAGGGGAACAAAATGGTGGAGAAACTGGAAGAGAAAGAGAACAAGGTGGTAGAGAAACTAGAAGAGAAGGAGAACAAGATGGAGGAGAGATACATGGAGGAAGGGAGCTGGCCCCCGTGCTGGGCCTGGAGGAGCGGGAAGAGGGGTAGCCGAGATCCTCCGCCAAGTCCATCAGAGAAGAGCCTCCCAGCCATAGGAGGGGTAGAGATCGGCTGTTCTTGACGGAGGCCTGGGCTAACAAAAATTGGGAAGGAGTCCACTTAATGCATAGATCTGGGCGGGTGCACAAAGTCCAAAAGGCCTGAACATATTGGATTTCACTCCACTTTCTGCTATGATAGCAATAATTAGTTAAGTCGGTGAGGTGGCCAAAATCGAAAGTTCCCTCAGGGGGCCAGCAAGATTGGTTGTTCAAGGGATACTGAGTCCAGGCCTGAGAACAAAGGAAGACCAGCTTCCATTTGCAAAATTCCCAGGACAAATATAGAGTAGCCAAATTAGAAATGCAACACCGCAATGGGGTCTGGGCATCCACTTTTGAGGGCTGGTTCCCCATGTCTGTGTCACCCCCCAACTAATCCCACTGAGAAAAGCGCCCAGCATCCCAAGCACGCCAAGTCAGGAGAGACGTCCTGGGAGCCAGGGGTGAAGGACGTCTTCCACACCGCAGGACCAGGGTCGGGCTGGATGCCTGCAGATGTCCTGGGGCCTGGGGTAGGGACATCTCCCATACCACAGGGCCAGGGGTGTGCCGAATGCCCATAGAGGGTGGGCTGAATGCCTAGGGGCCAGATGTCCCCCTGAACGTAACTATGATTTCTAATGGACCAGGTGAAATGGAGTTAGGAAGGGAAACAGACTGGGGGAAACTGAGGGACTCACCGGAAAATAGTCCATGCAGCAGAGAGCAGGCTGAGTTACCAGGTTGGGGAAGGAGCAGGTGGGGCCACCGGTGGCCAGTTGGGGCCCCGCGTTCATCCTCCTTCCCAGATTTCAGCACCAAATGTAAGATAAATTTCAATAAATTCCAACCAAAATAAGCAGGTGAAGAGAGGCAACAAAGGGCCAGGCAGTTTATTTGAATGTAATCCCCAGGTGATGTTCCTCAGTCTGAAACACAGGCCGGGGAAGTCACACCAAGCAGGGCAGGCAGCAAATTTTTAAAGAAGGCAAGGGGAGGGAGAGCAAAGGTGTACAGTGGTGCAAGGATTGGCTCATCTAGGGTACATGGGGTCTCTCATTGGCCTTTAGCCAGGTGCTGGAAAGTTACCACTAATGTTTTAGCTTAGAGGAAGAGCTCTAATTGAGAGTGTTACCCGATCAGGCTCTAGAATGCTGTCAGACTAGAACCTGTTGGTCTCTTCGCCTCATTTGGTGAGGCCTGAGCTTGTCCATCAGGCTCACCCCTTCCCTTGATGCCTCCAGCCTTACAAAAACATTATGAATTATCTCTAAAAAGAGAATGTAGAGACATCAAAAATTTTGATTTTTTCAAGGTATACTGCTTAATCTCAATGCCAAAAATTAGCAATTAGGTCATAACACAAAGTATTCAGACAGGGACCGTAGATTTTGTCAGAGTAGGGTGAGGGCCTCTGGAGGGGGCCGGATGAGATAATTGCAGTCAGAGCAATGTAACTACGTGCAAGGAAACCCCCCTGCTAAAACTCTATGTTAAACATTGAGCTCTAGAATCATTCTTCAATGAAATCAGTTAATGTTCCCCAGATAAAGAAGAGTAGCACATGTTTTATTATGCCAACCATTTATAATCATGTGTAAAGTTCATTTTAGCATACTAAAAGGCCCAGGCCTATGTGCTGTCTTTCCTCCTTCAGATCTGATGAAGTGATTTTGCAAACTGGGCAACTAATTTAGCAAGTAAGCCCAGGCATAAACAACACAGTAAATGGCAGGAAGGATTCCACCTTAAAGATAGGATTGCATTTTAATACCCAAGAAGTTAAACTTAACTTACTCTTTAGCAAACAATGCCTCAGCCCACCTTGGGGGCTGAGCAGGTGGCCTTGTTTCATATGCTCCCAGACCAAGCTGCTGGTATCTCAGGGAGGAATCATCAGAGGAAGTTGCTCGTGTTAAGCTAATTCTAAATATTCAGGGACCAGTTAACAAGTCTACACCCCTATGTTTTCTTCACGTTCTCATCTCAAAAAATCCAAAGCTGCCTATAAAACCCCCTAGACAATGCACTACTACAGACTCTCTTGTCCCCTCCTGGAATGAGCCGGGAGCTCTGTCCTTTCATTTTATCTCTAAATAAAAGCCTGTACCTTGCTCTCCTACCTTGACTGTTTGTGAAGATCATTCTTTGACTCTGCAAACAAGAACCCCAGCATCAGTATTATTTTATATAATACCTGAATCAAAGAAGGAATTAAAAACACAAAAAAAGAAAATTTAGAAAGTAATGTAAATGACAATATATTACAGCATCATATGAATTTCAGACATGTGAGAATTCAAAATCAGATTCAGTTACAAATGATCTTTGAAAAGAAGCATTAAAGTAGTTGGCAACTGCAATATTGCAAATAGAATTGTAAAAAACAAACCAAATGAAAATATAAATGTGATAAACATAAAATCAGAAATACACACATACATTAAAGAAAATTATAATGAATACATCTAAATTCTTGTTTTCATAAAAATATACAATACATGAGGACTTTGGAAGCTTAATCGAGAAAATAAGAACAAGAAGTACAAACAGAAATATTTTAATAAAGTAGAGTTTAGGTAAATAAAATGATGAAAATAGGGTAGTCTACCCCTGATATAATTGACAATTTCAATGTAATATATTATTTTCTGTGTAAAATGCATTTGTTTTTATAACTAAAATTGGTAGTGACATAAATTTCCAACAATAGCACTCCATAATAATTATGTAGCCATTAAAATAAAAACAAAAGTGTCCAACAAATGATGTAATTCTTTTAATTTTACAATAAACTTTGGTTAATGTTATGCTATTTTTGCAAATTAATGTTAATAAAAAATAAATAAGTTCTGAATAAAGGACTTACCTCTTCAAAATTGATGAATATCTAAACATTGTGTCCCATTCATATCTGCTTCTTGAAATATATAGGGAAATACCTGTTTCTTATCCGTTTGTTCAGATCTTTGCTTATCCTCTCTTGTCATTAGTAAATATATATCTTCTCTGAATTAAAATCATTATTACTAAGATAATAACAATGACAATAAAGTTATAATTATGGAACACTTACAATGTGTCAGTTGTACTAATACAACTGTATGGAGTGTATATTATTGCTTACACTATTGCTATTTAAGCTTTTCCACATTTAATTATTACATCAACTATGAGATTGGTACTATTAATATCCACATTTCACAAATGAGAAAACTGTGTCACAGGGAAGATAGTTAACAGACCCAATATTATTATGTTCTTAAGTGCCAGAGATAGTGTTCAAACCCATATTTGTCCACTTTAAGTCTGGGGAAAGGAAATTCCAGGGCAAAATACCTCTAAAAACCAAAATCAGTCAAAGAGAGAAATAAAGTTTAAAACCGTTTATTGCCTACAAACTGCAGTTCAGGGCCATCTTCCTCCTCTGCTCTGGAAGGAGCAAGCCAGCCCCTCCCTTAAAACTCTCAGGTTCAGACACACCCTCAGTTGCCCAGGTAATTATCCATTGATATGGAGATGACCTTCTCTCCAACCCTGAGGATGTGCAAATGCATTAAAACCAGGTGAGGTGTTCTGGAAATGTTACAATTTTATGCACAGGCCACCCCTCCAGAAATCTCACCTTACCATCTACTCATTCCTCCTCTTCCACAATGGTCCCTGGGCAAGAAAACTGGAGTCTTGTGCCCAGACTAATGACATAACAATGGCAACAGCATAAAATTCTGACAATCCTCAAGCCAGAGGATTTAACAAGGTTCAAAGTCTTATGCACTTTAAGTCCATAGCTTGCCTATTCCATAGGCAGGCAGTAGCTGAGGGTTCAGAGCAATCATCATATGGCAGCTGCAGCCAGGGGGACATTCAGGCCACAAGGACTGTAGGAGAAAATAACCTTAAAGGCAGTAAGATACATGTTTTAATGCCACCAGCATAGGCAAATCTTGTCCATCAGGTAAGATACATGCAAGAGAGTGGGCTTGTGATAAAACAGTGGCAGGAATGGGATCTCATCCTGGTCTAGTATACCAGACTTTCACCTCCCTCCCTGTGGGAGTAACAGATGGGTCAATATATAGGGCTATGGAAGGTACATGCACTGGCCACAAAGATAAAAGAAAACTTCCCCATAAGGTACTCTTACAACCTGGATGTTTTGGGTACATTACCATGAACTTTGGGGGCCATTCAGCTGTTACTCCAGGAATAGACATGAGGCCAGCTTCCAGGCCTTTTCCCCAAAGTACCAAAAGGGCCAGCCATTGCTGGTTCATGTGTCAAAATGTCCAGGGCCAGGTCCATTCAACAATGCCTCCAGGGCTTAATGCAGTAGGGGCTGGCAGAAGGATGTTGCTCTGCTGACCATATCCTGGCTTCAATAACTCTTCTTCGGTTTTGGCATATAATTGCCTAAGAGAGGCAGCAAGGTGTGTGAGCATATATCCACAGGGTTCAAAGCTCCTTTATGTGGCTTCTCATTCAAATGCCACAGCCCTGTCCATAGGCAAACTGACCAACCCCGAAGACTACTGTTGTCTGATTTCAGGCCAGATTTCAACAAACTGGTGTACCTCTCTCTCATGCCTGCCCCAGTGGTATTATATGGTAGATGAAGTTTCCACTTTATTCCTACTTGCTGCACCATTGTTGTAATGCATGTCCAGTAAAGTGGGTACCTTGATAGCTTTCAATCACCTGTGGCTGGCCATAGGCTGTAAAGAGATGCTCCAGGCCCCTCTGGGTGGTTTGCTGATCTGCGTGATGTGCAGGAAGAGCAATCAATAGTCCAGTAGCCATGTCCGCACTGTCATGGCATACTGATATCCTCCTGATATGGGCACATGCCCAATATAGTCTATGTGCCAGCTGACAGGGGGTATCGGCCCCCTTACTATTATCCCATGTTGTTGTGGGACTCCTTGTAAGTCCATCTGAGAGCACACAAGGCACTCCTTCTGGGCTCTACTGACTTCTTCAAAAGTCAGTGGCAAGCCCCACCAACAGGCTACAGCCCACATGGTCTTTTGCTGCATGTGCAACAAATGCTGGTGTAGCCATTGGGCCACTTCAGAGGCTGGCTTTCCTTCTAACCAATGCACCTGGGCCAATGTATCTGCTTCATCATTCCCTCGGGATGCCAAAGGCAAATGGCCAGTCCCATGATATACAGTAACTTAGTCTGATCAGAGGCCCATAGGTCTTGCCACAACTCTTGCCCTCAAAGGGGCCAGTGAACACCATCAATTTGGCATGATACCATGTTGGTAGCCATGGGGTCAAGCCCCAACAGATGGCCCAGCTGTCAGTGCAGACGACTATGGCGGAAGGTTCCTGGGTGGTCACGAATCATACTGCCTGCAACTCAGCCCATTGACCGATCTTCCCCTCTCCATCCTCCATCGATATCATCTCAGTCTTAGTATGGAAAGCCACAGCCCTCCACTTTTGGGTCTGCCCACAACTGGAGCCATTTGTGTACCAACCATCTTCAGGTATAGGGGCTTTTCCTTCCTGATAAGGAATCTCAGCTACCAAGGGCTGAAAAGCAAATTCTTCCTGCTTTCCACTGGTATAGGTCACTGGCCCCAATAAGCGTTGGAGTTCTCCACTTAAGAGGCTAGCAGAGAGGGTGCTGTGCTGCTGTAAATATGTGCCCCATTTGACCAGTGTAGGTGTCTGTGCCATGCCACTCCATGGCCTTTGGGTCCAGTCTTGCACCCACCCTACAATGGGAAAGGTTGTTATTACCTTGGTTGGAGCTGTTCCAGCAATGGGCTTGTAGCCAGCAAGGCATGGTACACAGAAGCCAGTTGCTTCTCTATCAAGGTGTACCAGAGCTCTGCTCCTTTCCATAATTGTGACCAGAATCCAATAGGCTGGAGTGTCTGTTCAAGTCCCTGCCAAAGACCCTGTCCATATCATCTTCAGTTACATGAACATCTAGCTCACATGTGAGCCTTGGTGAGTCCATTACATTGATGGCCTGTATGGCCTTGACTGCCATTTGGCAGCAGTAAAAGCAGCTACACATGTCTCACCCCAGTCCCACATGATGCCCTTTCATACAAACCGGTGTAACGGCTTCAGAATTTGTGCCAAGTGCGGGATAAACACTCTCCAGGAGTCAAAAAGACCCAAAAACTCTTGTTAATACTGCCACAGTGGTGGGGTGAAGAAAGCATGGGCATCATCTATGACTGCTTCAGGAACAACTTTAGTTTTACCTGACTATACAACCCCCAAGAATTTCGCAGACAAACTGGGTCCCTGAACCTTGGTGTTGTTCACAGCCCATCCTTTCTCCTGTAGATGTTGCAGCAGTCTAGGAACTGCCTCTTCTAAATCTGCAAGAGAATCAGATGTGAACATAATATCATTAATATAGTGATATAACCTCACCATTTGCAGTTTCTTCCATGTGGCCAAGTCCTGACCTACAAGCCCTTGACAGATGGTGGGGCTGTGGAGGTATCCCTGTGGGAGGACAGTGAATGTCCACTGCTGGCCTTCCCACATGAAGTTCAAACTGTTCCTGGCTTTCCTGTGCTATGTCATTAGAGAAGAAAGCATTAGCAAAATCTACCACATAATGATACATTCCCAGTTCGTGGCTGAGGGTGTCCAGAATGTCTGTTATAAAGGGCACAACAGCATGCAAAGGGGCTGTGACATTATTCAATTCCCTGTAGCCTACAGTCATATGCCAGGAACTGTCTGGCTTTCTCACTGGCCACACTGGGGAATTAACAGGACTATGACTGGGCTTTATGATGCCCACCCTCTCCAACTCCTGTAGAGTTTCTCCAATTTCCTTGTATCCCCCAGGCAATTTATACAGCTTAATATTTGTCCCCTGCCAAGGTACAGGCAGAGCTACAGGTGGGTGCTTAGCATGTCCCCTCAGAACTGCCCTTACCACACGTACCCTCAGTCTGAACTCACCCACAGTGGTCTGTAGCCACAGGCCCTACAGAATATCTACCCCCAAAATATATTCAGGAATGGGAGAAATATACACTGTATACTCCTTTAGGGGTAAATGCCCTCTCTCCAGTGGGATTTGGGCTTTCTTCACTCTAATTGCCTTACTCCAATAGCCATCTATCACAGCTGGGGTCCTGGGACAACGCTCAGGGCTGCCAGGAATCAGAGAACACTCAGCTCCTGTGTCCATCAGTGCCAGGACACGTTGTACATTCACAGGGGACCAATGAATTGCTAATTCTACATGTGGTCTTTGGTCCTCACCATGTCCCTGAAGGTGGGGACTTGGACACACCTCTCAGTCAAACCACGATGCTAAATCCTCCTCCTGTGGGGGTGAGTACTGTGTCCCATGAAGTTTTGCAAAGGGACACAGGCCGGGCATGAGGCCTTGACTATGGTTTCCATGTCCTGGACCTCAGCGGCTGGAACTGCTGCTCTGACTTTAATTGGTGCCACAGTTCTAACAATATTCTATTGGGCTGCCCATCAAGTTTTTCTTTCACTACCCCAGCCTTTATCAAATCAACCCACATCTGGGTCCTTGACACCTTCATGGGGCCTTTTGCACCTCTCATTTCAGTCATGGCCTGTACTTCCCTCCTTGCCCTTATTGTTTCAACCTCCCCAGATCTGCTAAAGTACGAGTAGCCTCCCTTATGGATTGCCCTATGTGGGGGGCAAGAGTATTCACTAGGGACCCAAAGAGATGCGGGAGCTGTATGCAGCACCAGGCTTCTCATTCCTATAGTGAACACCTCCTCATCAGGGTCCTGGGGGGGTCCATATTATCAATGATGTTTTTCATACCCAATTCTCTCAGTACCTTTTGGGGCTCTGCCTATGTTTTCCAACTACTGGGAAAATGTGGTAAATCACCCTGATTAGGCCAAACTATCCTGATGGCAGCTGTCAGACTTCCAGAAGTGTCTGATTCTCTGAGGCGTGCCGGGCATTTTGCAACCACTGCTGGAGGGAAGGGTGAATCATCAGGGGAGCCATTCTACTCATCTCAATAACCAACATAACAATGTTTTCCACCCCCATATCCTAGAGATGTAAAAGCCATGTAGGGAGAGATTCTGATGGCCTCTGCCTATGTGGGATGTTCACATCCACCAGCTCATCCTTGGTATAGGGGGGAGCATGGAGTACTCCACAACCTGGGGAGGGGGCTGCTTCTTCCCCTGAGGAGCCCACGGTTGTTTCATTTGTATTTTCTTTATTACAGCTGGGCATGCCTTTAAAACGGGAGAAAAGTGTACCTCCAGCGGTGGCCTGAGTAGCAGGTCCGCCAGTTGCCCCTCGGGCTTCTCCACCAACAGCTCCTCCTCCACTGTTTCTGGGACTGAAGGCACCACTATTTCCTCCCCTTCCCCCATGGCCTCCTGCAACGTGACTTTGCCTGCTGTGTCCCCTCTCGCCACTGCTAAGGAATCTTCTAGGAACATGACCTGTCTTTTCAGTTACTATCTCTCTTCTTTAACAGCATCCCATAGTTTATCACCCACCTCCAAGCAATGCTGGTGTGTCTCTCTCCCACCTAAGTCCCTCTCTCTCCTTACTAACTCTCTCAATAATCCTTTCTTTCTCTTGTATAACATTTTCCACTATCTCAATGAAAAGAGAGCCTACAACACCTGCCACTACATGATCCCCTAAGGTCTCCAAGTAGTCTTCCAGCTCAGGGAGGGCTAATTCTGCAGCCTCCAGTGTTTCCACCCTTCCCCAGTTCTGGGAAAGGCCCCACCCCTCTAAGAGGTACTTTATCCTAGACCAATTCCCCAGTAGGGATTCCCAAGTTAGAAGCCTCACAGCTGGGGGGATAACAACAGGTGAGGCGGCACCCTCTGCGCTGCATCCACTGGGGCCTCCCCACCATCCACAGGAGCAGCCCTCCCAATGGTCATACCCATTATGACAGATTTCCAGTTCAGAGGCACCCTGCTGGCTGCCATCAGATGTAAGTCCGGGGAGAAGAAATCCTGGGGCAAAATACCTCTAAAAACCGAAATCAGTCAAAGGGAGAAATAATGTTTAAAATCTGTTTATGGCTTACCAACTGCAGTCCAGGCTGTCTGTCTCCTCTGCTCCAGAAGAAGCAAGCAAGCCAGCAAGCCAGCCCCTCCCTTTAAACTCTGAGGTTCAGACACACCCTCTGTTGCCCATTGACATGCAGATGAACTTCTCTCCACCCATGCAAATGCACCAAAGCCAGGTGAGTTATTCTGGAAATGTTACAGTTTTACCCACACCCACTTTGAAACTTGTGGTCTCAACCTGCTTTTTATTGCTTTCCTAAGTTTTCATGGCAGATAAATATGACTCTATGCTAGATGAAAGATTGTTTCTAAATAGAGATAACTGAAGGAAACTATCCAAGTCAATGGAGAAAATTTGAGAAACAGGTAAATTGATAAAATGAACTGTATATCTGTGAAACCATTCCAGGGCAAAAACCATGATTTTCTAGTGTCCCAGCTGTACTTGGTTAAGTGAAACTTGGTTCTCTCAGAACTGGTGCCTTACAACTAGCCTCAGTGATTCTGGTCTGGACTTTTGGTATCCTCCTTTTATATATATATGATGTTCTTTCTTTAATCTACTGGGTTATGTAAGGATCTTTGAAAACAACCAAGTACACCAAATAAATCTTAAACAGCTTCTGAGCATTTGAATGACATACTGCCCACAAGGTGAGGTTGCACATCCTTATGTTTAGGTGGAACCATAAAGGGATCTACTGTTTTTTTAACTGAGGTCCATACAGTAAAATGCACAGATCTTAGTGTACTGCTTGATGAATTTTGACATGTATATACACATATAACCATCATCCTGATCAAGATATCTAACATTCTTACTCATATTTTCCCCTTCACCTATTTCACTCATCCCCCCAAGCCCCTCCCCCTATAGCTACCACCAGTCTCTCATCTATGTCCATGAGTCTATTTTGCTTTAAATTTTTGAGTGCTAGCAAAAAGCTAGAAATGATACTATCCCTTACAAATATTATATCACTTGAGCTAATATAGATATAAGATTGGGTTTTAGCATTCTTGTTTTACAAATGAAGGCATTGCATTTCATGAAGTTAGAATTGCCCAGGGAAACAGCTAGTTAATGGAATTAGTGTTCACATTCTGGTATAGTCCAAATATTTTTCTGCTACCATCCTGTATCAAAAATTGAGGGAATGTATATATAGGAGTTAGTACCATTTGTAGATTAAAAAAAAAAAACTCCATTGATGTAATATTGTTAAGATCATTGAGAAAAAAAAATACTCCCCTCCCCATGTCTGTGCAGAATGCTACTGGTGGCATTCACAAACTCAGGCTGTCTCACTGGATTCCAGAGCTTTCCAATGGTCCAAACCACTTTCTGTTATAGGTATTGTAGAATTTTAATATGACCCTACTGTCTTCAGTGCACCAAGAGAATCACCTCATGGTAAAATTTCCCTAATATTTTTTTTTCTGTGGTTTACACACAGTAATATTAAGGAGAGTGCCAATTATTATTATTTTTTTAATGGTCTTTTCCTCACAATCCTACTCTTAGACTAGAGAAAGTAACTGGATCTATAAACATCCAGCTTACATTAAAGTTCTACATTTTCTTCCAATTACTGTTTATCTTCCTGTAAGATAAATTCTAGCTGGAATAAGCAGGTGAAGAGAGGCAACAAATGGCCAGGTAATTTATTTGAACGCAATTTCTGCGTGGTGTTCCCTGGTCTGGCTATCACAGGCCAAGGAAGTCCCACTCAGCAGGGCAGGCAGCAAGTTTTTAAAGAAGGCAGGGGGAGGGAGAGCAAAGGTGTACAGTGGTGCAAGGATTGGCTTGGGGGTACATGGGGGTCTCTCATTGGCCTTTAGCCAGGTACTAGAAAGTTACCACTAATCTTCTAGCTTGGGGGAAGGGCTTTAGTTAGGAATGTTATCCGATCAGGCTCTGGAATGTTGTCAGACTGGAACCTGTTGGTCTCTTTGCCTTGTTTGGTGAGGCCTAAGCTTGTCCATCAGGCTCACCCGTTCCCCTGGTGCCTCCATCCTTACATTCCAGCCTTTTGGTCATAATGGGCAATGACTCAATCTGGCTACTTCCAGCTGACAAGGGGCATCGTGGGGGGTGTGTTAAGGTTGGTTGATGGCCAGAGGAGGCTCAGTCGGGAGGGGCAAGTACTTGTGCAGCAACAGTTGATAAACTTTTATGTGTGAAATTTCAGCCATGTGCTGTTGAAGGAACTTGAAAACGTATGGGGCAATTAAGAGTAAACCACAAACTGTTATTAAGGGGCTTAGCAGAGGCATTAGCCAGGCCATTATGGGAGACTGAAGCCACCCATAAGGGCCGCCTTCAGGTACTCATGTTTTGTGGAGTTCTTTTTGTAGTTCTTGTAGTTTTTTTACACTTTGTTCTATGACCCCAGACTCATTGATATAGTAGCAGCATTCTTCCTGAAAGAAAACACAGGTTCTGCCCTTTTCTGCAGTAAGCAGATCTAAAGCCCACCAATTTTGAAGGGTTACCTGGGGAAGGGAAGTAAGTTGTTGCTGGAGGGAAATAAGTGAGGTCAAGGTTTCTCCCAAGGTTAGGCTCACTCTATCGTCTAATGCCACCAATTGACTTGCTAGACCCTGAGAGCTGACTAAGCTCTGGCCTAATGCTCCTGCCCCTGTGGTGGCTGTGGCCACTGCAGTAACTAGGCTCACCCTCACTAGCACAGGTAGAAAAACCACCCTCTTCTGTCTAGTGTTTTGATATATAGACCATTCATCTACTGCCAGTCTTACCTCAGGTTTGCTGGACAAAGGTAGTTGGGGCACCAGCATCACCAAAAAGCAGGGTCCTACCATGGTGATGTTGATGCATTGGGTAAGTATTATTTCACCAGAAGTACCTACCCCCTTGAAGGGAGATCAGACTGTCTACAGTTACCTGTCATCAGCATTGGCTTCCCATTGACAATTCTGAGATGGTGGAATGCTGGGTCAGTGGGGATGATGGTTCTTTGAACCATTTTCTGGTGGCCGCAGACCTATGTCGAGCTTTGGGCTTAAGGCTCGTTTTCCACATTGGTACATCGCTTAAAGGGAGGCCGCAGTTTTTTTCAGAGGAGTTTACTGGTAGAGCCTGGAAAAAACTAACGGTAACTGCCACTACCGGGGGACATTGGAGGGAAGCACAGAGGAAACAATCAGACACATTGCTGAGGAAATGTGAAGCATTAAGAAACTGCACTGTTTCTCTAATGACTCCGGCCCAGGAAACTGGTGCTCCTGCTGGTGGTAGAGTGGGGGTAGGGGTCCGCTGAATCTTCTGTTTTAGTGCCTGTTCTGTTTTTAGAATATTACTTGATACCTGTGCCTGGGCGTTTAGAGCTTCTGTGAGAGTAAGATTTACAGTGGTCCATTCCCTCTTGATGTATACTGTGCTGTGTGGGTACCATTGGTTTCAATCATATAGCTTGCCCTGTACTCCTTTTTCCCAGCGTGGATCCCATGGGTCACTAATGGTGATGTATAGCTTATCTTGTATTCTGAAGAACATGTTGTCAGAGGCTCCTCTTGCTGTTTTTTCTACTGCATGAACTCTACATGTGTCTAATTCAGGATGACATCCCCCATACATGTCAGACTGGAAAATACATGTATGAGAGATTTGGTCATACGGAAAACACAGCATAGGGTTTGAGAAAGTGTTTAAGATATCTGTGTCTACCGGTATTTGAATAGGTGCCTGACAACCTACACGTGGGCAGCTTTGGGTGCCTACTTCTCAGTTGATTCTGTAAAGAGTTAGTTGGAGCTTAAACTTCCAGACAGAGTTATTCTTCCAGGCAGGGCTATTCATCTGGTTGGTTGTACTTGACACAACTAACCTGCAGCTTTAGAGAACCCACCTCACAAGACACCCAATCCTTATGTCTGGGTGTCCATTTGAGCCTAGAAAGGTGGTACCAGTAGGAATGCCCATGTAGTTTGACTCCTGAGGGTGTAGAGGATTACTGTATAAGGCCCTGTCCAGTGGGTTGGAGAGATTTTGGCTGGAGTTCTCTTAGGAGTACCTCTTAGGAGATACCTTAGGAGTATCTCCTGGCTGAAGTATTGCTATGTCTCCTGGGTTGTTGGATGACGCAGGTTGGGGTAGGAGCTGGTCTGTGTGTTCCCTAAGAAGATGTCTCAACAGTGTAAAGTAAGGAAGGTAGGAAGCTAAAGGAGGAGAGGTAGTGGGCAGGCCTGTGTTTAGTAAGAAGGGCCTGCCATAGATCAGCTCAAATGCGCTTAGTCCAGCCAGTCCCCAGGGGGCAGCATGCAGCCAAGTGTAAGCAATGGGGAGAAGATTGGGCCACGAGAGCTTTACCTCTAAGAGACAGCTTAGTTAGTTGGTCCTTTAATAGACTGTTAGCCCTTTCAACCTGACCTGATGATTGAGTGTGGTAGGGTATATGGAGGTTCCAGGTGATATTGAGAGCCTCGACTGTTAGCTGAGTGACCCGAGAGATGAAAGCAGGCCTGTTGTCTGACTGTAGCGAAGCAGGAAGGCCAAATCAGGAGATGATATGTGCCACCAATGTCTGTGCCACTACCAAAGCTGTTTCTTGGGTGGTGGGTAAGGCTTTCATCCACCCTGAAAAGGTATCAACCAGAACTAGTAAATACCAGAGTTTTTATGCTTAGGCATGTGGGTGAAATTGACCTGACAGTCCTGTCCAGGGATTGTTCCTCTCATCTGGTGGAGGGCCATCCAGATCTTCAGAGCACCTTGAGATGAGATGCGATGACAAGTAGTGCAGGCTTGGTTGCACCTTGCGGAGACCATAAGGGGCAAATATGGGGGAGAGAAACTGGTTCATGGCTTCTGGCCCAATGTGTAGAAACTGATGATTTTTGGATATGATATCTCTGCCTTGGGCTTGGGGGAGGGAAATTTGTCCCCTGAGATATATCCATCCTGATCTCCCATCATCCCCCCTTGATGTAGAAGCAGTCGCCATTCATCATCAGGGTATTGGGGCAATAGAGAGGGGGGAAGAAACAGCACAGAGGGTTGCCCAGACCCGGATGTTAATTTTCAGGCCATGTCATCTTCCAATGCATTACCTCTGGTTACTGTATCGTTTCCAGTCTGATGTCCCTTACAATGCATGATGGCCACTTCTTCGGGGTCCTGTAGGGCCTATAGCAGGCAGCTGATAGCCCTACCATTGATGATCGGGGTTCCCTTACTAGTAAGGAAGCCCCTTTCTTTCCAAATCGCAGCATGAGTGTGTGTAATTAGGAAGGCATATTTAGAGTCACTGTAAATTTTGGCCCTCTTCCCAGCTGCCAGCTGTAATGCCCGGGTAAGAGCTACTAATTCGGCTTGCTGGGAGGTGATCCCAGATGGGAGTATGTTTCCTTCTATCACCTGTGATAGAGTCACCACTGCATAGGCCACCCTTCACACCCCATCACTCCCCTTCACCGAGCTTCTGTCTATGAAAAAGGTCAAGTCAGGGTCCTCGAGGGGCACGTCTTGTAGGCCCTCTCTAGGTTTTCTAAGAGCCTTTACAATCTCTACACAGGAATGAGTGGGTTGATCTGCCTGATCACTGATGGGAAGCAAGGAGGCTAGGTTAAGTGGTGGAGAGACTTGTAGGGTTACCTGTGGATATTCAATAAACAGGAGGTGGAATTCCTGTACCCTTGAAGGACTCAAGGAGGCCAGGGATTTATGACTCAAATGATCTTGTAACTGGTGTGGGGAATACACAGTGATGGGCTGTTGGAGAGTTAATTTCAGGGCTTCTGGGGCCACACTTCCCACAGCTGCCAGGGCTTGGAGGCAAGGCTGTCACCCTCTGGTGGTGGCATCCAATTGTTTGGAGAGAAAGGCAATGGGATGGCACCCTGGCCCCACTGGCTGTACCAGCACTCTGGTGGCCACCCCTGCCCTCTCTGCTGTATATAGTGTAAAGAGCTTATTTAAGTTGGGGATCATTAACAGGGGGGATGAGAGCAATGCATCCCACAACTGATTGAAAGCAGAAGCTACCTCAGTGGGTGAAGTTAGCAGCCCAGTAGGAGACTCCATGGCAGCTGCACAGAGCAGTCTGGCCAGAAGGGCAAAGTTAGGCACCCAGTATCTGAAAAACCCCACCAATCCTAGAAAGGATAGTATCTCGGCTCCTGAAGTAGTTGGCAGGAGAGCTTTAAATGTAGCCACTTGGTCCACCATAAGGGCTTTAGTGTTAGGAGTTAGAGTTAGCCTGAGGTATGTAACCTAAGGTAGAGACCACTGTGCTTTGGCAGGAGATATCCTGCATTCCATGTCTGCCAGAAAATTAAGAAGGGATGTGGTGTCCAGGACCAGGCCTCTTTTGAGGGGCTGCAACATAAAACATCATCCACTTACTGGAGGAGAGTACTCTTGCCCGTTGAGTGTCACGAGAGGTCCTCTGCCAGGGTCTGTCCAAAAATATGGGGGCTATCTCTAAAACCTTGAGGTAGAACTGTCCAGGTCAATTGTCTAGATCGACAGGTGTCAGGGTCTTCCCACATTAAGGCAAATAGCGGCTGTGAGTCTGAGTAGATAGGTATAGTGAAAAAGGCATCTGAAAGGTCCAGTACAGTAAAATGAGAGGTACCTGAAGGGACCTGAGACAGAAGAATATATGGGTTAGGCACAACTGGGTGTAAGGGAATAACAGCCTCATTAATTATTCAGAGGTCTTGAACGAGGCGATACACTCCAGAAGGCTTTTTTACGGCAAAATGTGAGTATTGCATGGAGAGTTAGTCAGTACTAAAAGCCCCTGCAAGAGTAGATGATTAACAATAGGCTGTAGTCCCCTTCAGTGAGCCTGCAAAATAGGAAATTGAGGCTGACAGGGGAAGCAGGATGGGTTTTTAAGGAGTATCAAAACCAGGGTGTGGTGGGTTGCCACCACAGGGGTGGAGATGTCCCACACGACCAGATTGACAGCAGTCCAGGAAGTCGGGAGACTCACGTTACTGTCGTCTAACTCCCCTTCGCCGACCAAAGCAATGTAGGAGTTTCTGGCATCCAGTAACCATTTAAAAGGTGGGAGGGACATAGAGGCTCCTAACTTATAGAGCAAATCCAGTCCTAACAGAGGGGTAGGACAGGAAGGCATGACTAGAAAAGAATGGGTAAACGGGATGCCTTGGAAGGTGCAAGCCACTGGGTCCATCTCTAAAGGCTTGGAGAGGGTTCTCATGACTCCAACTATGGAGACCTTGGCAGGGTTCAAAGGCCCTTTAAAGGAGGGGAGAACAGAGTAGGTAGCCACCGTATCCACCAAGAAGGACATGGGCTTACCCGCTACCCACAGCTTGGCCCTGGGCTTGGCGAGGGTGATGAGGGTGTCTGAGTCCAGGCGTCTTCAGTCTTCGAGGATGCCCAGCAAGTCTGAAGGGTAGTCCTTCAAGGGCATTCACCCCCCACGGGGCTCTGCTGCCGGAGGAGGACCACCCCCGAGTGATAGTCTACTTTCCAATGACCTCGCTTACCACAGCTGGGGCACAGTCTGGTCAGTCTGTGTGGTTAGTTGGGGCACTTCTGTGCCCAGTGCCATTCTTTGCAGGACTGAAAGCAAGGGCCCAAAAGTTCAAGTCAATCCTCAGGGCCACCCCAACGATCTCCATGAACTGGCTGCAGAGCAGCTGTTATGGCATGAGTCTGTTCTGCCATTTGGGCAGCTGACCTCCTCTCGCTCTCATCCTCTTGGGCATGAAAACTTTAAATGCCACATCTACCAGGTCTCCTAGTGGGGTCTGGGGACAATCTTCAGCCTTTTTAAGCTTGCGCCTGATGTCGGGAGCTGACTGAGTTATAAAATGCATGGCCAGGAGAGAGGAACCTAATGCTGAGGCTGGGTCAATCTTAGTAAAAGCTCCTAGAGTTTCATTTAGGCACTTGAGGAATTCTGATGGGTTTTCATCAGATTTCTGGGTAATTTCTCTAAGCTTATCATAATTGATAGTCTTTTGGATGGTTGAGTTCATACCTGCCAATAAATAGCGAACCATGCATTCCCGGCATGCTTTACCCTTGGGAGAATTATAATCACACAGGGGTTCTTGTAGAGGAATAGCTTCTCTGCCCATAGGTTCCTGCTCATCTGTGGCATGGGCTTCATTGGCACAGTGCTGTGCCACCACTGTGACACGGTCATATTCTTCTGGGGTTAGAGTGGATTGGTGGACTACATGTACATCGTTCCAGGTGAGCTTGTAAGCTCGAGTGAGATATTTAAACTTCTCAGAGAACATTATGGGGTTGGAGGAAAGGGACCCCAATTGCTGTTCTACTTGGGACAAGTCTGCCAGGGAAAAGGGAACATGAACCTGCACTACAGTTTTAGTCTCTACTACCTCCCTCAGAAGAGCCATCACATGAACTTGAGACTGCTGTGACTTAGAGCGGGTTACAGGAAGGCTAGACCATTTGAGCACCAGCCGCAGCAAGTAAGACAGTGGCAGGTTTGAAGGAGGGGATGGAGGAGGCGACCTCGTCAGTGGGGGATACAACCTGAGAATTGATGCAGAGCTTGAAGGCAGGGGACTGGGGCAAGGGGGAGTTTTATCTGCTTTATCTGAAGTGTAGTTGGCACCTATGGAGCAAGATGGCAGCGTGACTGGAAGAGAAGGGGAACAGGATGGTGGAGAAACCAGAAGAGAAGGGGAACAAGATGGCAGAGAAACTGGAAGAGAAGGGGAACAGGATGGTGGAGAAACCAGAAGAGAAAGGGAACAAAATGGTGGAGAAACTGGAGTAGAAGGAGAATGAGATGGTGGAGAAACCAGAAGAGAAGGGGAACAAGATGGAGGAGAGATACATGGAGGAAGGTAGCTGGCCCCCGTGGTGGGCCTGGAAGAGCAGGAAGGGGGGTAGCCGAGATCCTCCACCGTGTTCGTCAGAGAAGGGCCTCCCAGTAATAGGAGTGGTAGAGATCAGCCGTCCTTGGCAGAGGCCTGCGCTAACAAAACTTGGGAAAGGGTACACTTAACACACAAATCTGGGCGGGTGCACAGAGTCCAAAAAGCCTGCACATATGGGATTTCACTCCACTTTCTGCTCTGACGGCAATAATTAGTTATGTCGGTGAGGAGGCCAAAACTGAAAGTTCCCTCAGGGGGCCAGTGAGATTGGTTGTCCAAGGGATACTGAGTCCAGGCCTGAGAGCAAAGGAAGACCAGTTTCCACTTGTGAACTTCCTGGAACAAACATAGAGCAGCCAAATTAGAAATGAGACACTGCAATGGGGTCTGAGCCTCTGCTTTTGAGGGCTGGTTCCCCATGTCTGCATCACTCCCCAACTAATCCCACTGAGAGGAGTGCCCAGTGTTCCAAATGTGCCAAGTCAGGGGAGACGTCCTGGGAGCCTGGGTGAGGGATGTCTCCCCCACTACTGGGCCAGGGGGGGGCAGGCCAGGTGCTTGCAGAGGGTGGACTGGATGCCCAGCAGCCGGATGCCCTGACCTGGACATAGCTACAATTTTGAACAGACCAGGAGAAACAGAGCTAGGAAGGGAAACAGACCGGGGAAAACTTAGGGACTCACTGGAAAATGGTCCATGAGCAGAGAGTAGGCTGAGGTCCTGGGTCAGGGAAGAAGGGGGCAGGGTCGCCGGTGGTCGGTTGGGACCCTGCACTCATGCTGCTTCCCGGGATTTTGGCACCAAATGTAAGATAAACTCTAGCTGAAATAAGCAGGCGAAGAGAGGCAACAAACGGCCAGGTAGTTTATTTGAGTGCAACTCCCGGGTGATGTTCCCCATTCAGGCTATCACAGGCCAGGGAAGTCACACTCAGCAGGGCAGGCAGCAAGTTTTTAAAGAAGGTAGGGGGAGGGAGAGCAAAGGTGTACAGTGGCATGAGGATTGGCTTGCCTAGGGTACGTGGGGGTCTCTCATTGGCTTTTAGCCAGGTACTGGAAAGTTACCACTAATCTTTTAGCTTAGAGGAAGAGCTTTAGTTGGGAGGGTTATCCGATCAGGCTCTGGAATGTTGTCAGACTGGAACCTGTTGGTCTCTTCACCTCGTTTGGTGAGGCCTGAGCTTGTCCATCAGGCTCACCCCTCCCCCTGGTGCCTCCAGCCTTACACTTCCTAAAATTCTGGTGATTCATATACCTGTTATGCACTGTTTATCAGTACCTTTATCTCATTCTAATCTATTCTCTAACCACCACCTAGTACTATCATTTTATTTACCAACTCCAGTTGCTGAGGATGGTTCCTTGTTTTGCTTTACGGAGTAGAGAATGAAATAACAAACTTACAGATATCTTCCAATTCATGGCTTCTTCCTTCATGTGAAAGAGGGTCTTGCACATGTCTGAACTATGAGGAGATCTCATTTGTATTCTTTCTGTGCTGAGCAGTTCCTTGTAGAGTCCTGAACAATCAGTTGCATGTCATAGCAGTGAGACTAGCATTGCCCCTCCCATATCTGACATTTGGTTGATTATCTCAAGAATGTCCTTGTATCACTTCCTATTCTTGTTGATAAAACATTTGACAAATTGTGTTCATGCTCTATTTGTTTCACTCTTTTTCTTATTATTGGTTAGATTAGGAACAGCACATAACTTAAATTTTTATGTAATTTACTCCTCTCATTTTTTTCACCTTAATATCAATAGTAAACAACATTTCCTTTTTGAGTGTGATTTTCCTCAATATATTTAGATTCTGACTAAACTTGTGATGATTGTTTAGTGTGATATGGAATAAAGCATTTATCTAGATAATTTAAATTAGGCATTTGGACTATTAACACTTTGGGTAATTCCCTCATGGAGTCATTTATTTTCTCTTTTAATTAGAACAGGAAAGATTGGTAAGAAAGTTCAATTAACTTTCTGGCTTCTCTTAACATCTGGTTACAGTTATATGTTAATATATCTTACTTAGATTGGAAAGCTTTTTACTTCCCTTGACAATTCCAATAAGAAGTACAATATTATTCATTCAAACACATGTCATTTCATGTTTAAACTAAGAAAATATTCAGGACTTTAATATAAAAATTGATTAATTTTAATGAGATAGATATAGTTAATGCTCTAAACATTAAATTAATATTAAATATTAAATATTAAATACTGAATAAATATTAAATTATAGATTATACCACTTCATACTATTACATGTTCTTTTAAAACATATTCTTTAAATATGCATATTTATTTATAAAAGCAGTGTCTGTATATAGTCAGATTATATAATGTATATGAAAATATATGGAAAATGCCATACATTAAGTAATTTTATAAATTTTATTGGATAGTAATTTTGTGCCAGATACTTAGTGAAGTGTTAGTAATGAAATATTTCCTTGAAAGGTGACAGTTTAACAGTGAAATATATAAACAAGTAGATATTTTTCAATAATTTTAGTATAGACTTTAAAGTCTCCAAAGAAACAAAGACAAGCAAATAATTCCACCTAAAAGTGTCATGGAACTTTGTCTAGGATTAATAACTTGGTTATACTGTGGAGAATGTGAAGAGTGACATTACCATCAGGGGATGACAATCAAAGACATTTGAGCCCTTAATATGCCTTGGGAATAATAAGAAACCTGTATGAACTTCCTAGGGCTGCCTTAACAAACTGCAACTGAGTGGCTTAAAAATAGAAATGTATTCTCTTACATTTCTGGAATCCTGAAGTCTGAAATCAAGGCAGGACCATGTCCCACTCCAAACCGTTCCTTGCTTCTTTTAGCTTCTTGAAGTTGCTGGAAATCCTCAGAATTCCTTGGCCTGTAACTGCACCAACTCCCATCTCTGTCATCCCTCTGTGTCCCTCCCATTTTTATGTTACAATCCCTTTTTCCTTTTAAGGATACCAGTCCTTGGATTTAGGGACAACCTTAATCTAGTAGGACTTTATCTTAATTTGATTACATATGGAAAGATCTTATTTGCAAACAGTATCACAATCATAGGCACCAGGATTAAACCTTGAACATGATGTTTTTTGGGGATACAATTCAACCTATAACAGAGTTCCAGCAAGGATTCTTTGGAAACAAATATAAAAAAGCTAAAAAAACATTCTAAGGAGTCTGGTTTTTAGGCATTAGAAAATATCAAAGATTTTAAGCCAGATATATGCTAAAGTGCTAATTTTTGTTTCAGAAAGCTAAATGTTGTACCTGTGAAAGATAAATTGGAAGGAGGGTGTAACTTGGGGCAGGGGTGATATTTTCCCAGCCCAGGACAAAATACCTTTGAACCAAAATCAGTCAAAAGGAGAAATAAAGTGGGAAAAACCCATTTATTGCTTACAAGCAGTCATCAACTTCTGCTTGCCTGTGTCTCTTATGACCCAGCTGCAAAAAGGGACCCACCCAACCTCTTGGTCTAGATATGCCCTCGGTCCACCTTGTAATTACCTATTGATATGGAGAAGGACTGTTTCTCTTCACCACTTGGAAACTCCTATTGTTATAGAAATGCACTAAAGCTAGGAGAGAGATTCTGGAAATATTGCAATTTTACTCACAGCCCACCTCCCTAGAAATCTCACCTCACAATCCATAAGGTCCCCATCTTCCACAATGGCTCCTGTGTGAGAAAACTATTAGGACACTATAAGCAGACAAATAACACACAATAACAACAGCAATAAAATCATGATAATCCTCAGGACAGATGATTCAGCTAAGTTCAAAGTCCTATGGAGACTAAGTCCATAGCTCAGCCATTCAACAGGCAGTTAGGAGCTGAATGGGTAGGGAGTCCAGAGCAATCACCATGCAGCAGCTGTAGCCAGGGGGCAGGTCCAGGTCACAGGGACTTTAGAGGAAAATAACCTTAATAGTGATGAGATACATGTTTTAATGACACCAGCATAGGCAAGTCTTGTCAATCAGGTAGGATATATGTAAGAGAGTGGCCCTATGATAGAACAGTGGCAGGAATGGGATCTCATCCTGGTCTAGTATAACAGACTTTAACCCCCCTCCCTGGGGGAGTTACAGGTGGATCAATATATAGAGCTACAGGAGGGAACATGAACTGGCCATAAAGATATACAAAACTTCCCTGTAAGGTGCTCTTATCTCCAAGATGTTTTGGGTACACTACCATGATATTTTGGGGCCACTCTGCTATTACTTGAGGAACCCACAGGAGGCCAGCTTCTAGGCCTACTCCCCAAGGTGCCAGAAGGGCCAGCCATCACCAGTCCATGTGTTGAAATGTCCAGGGCCACGTCCACTCAACAGCATCTCCAGGGTTTAATGCGGCAGGGACTGGCAGCAGGATGTTGCTCTGCTGTCCATATCCTGGCTTCAATAACTTCTCTTTGATTTGTACATATGGTGTGTATGCATGTCCACAGAGCTCAAGGATCCTTTTCAGGACCTGTTATTCAAATGCCTTAGCACTGTCTATAAGAGAGCTGACCAGCTCTGTGGACTATTGGTGTCTGACTTCAGGCCAGATTTCAGCAAACCGCTGTACCTGCCCTAGTAAGGTTATATGGTACATAAAACTTTCATTTTATTTCTACTTGCTGAACCCATTCTAGTAATGCATGTCCAGTAAAGTGGGTGCCTTGATTGCTCTCAATCACCTGTAGCTGTCCATAGGTTGCAAAGAGGCATTCTAGGTGCCTTTTGGTGGTTTATTGATCTGCATGACATGTAAGAAAAGCAACGAACAGTGCAGTAGCTGTGTCCACACAAGTCGTGACATACCGATATCCTTATATGGGCAGAGGCCCAATATAGTCTATCTGCCACCTGACAAGAAGTAGCAGCCCCTTTACTATTGTCTTATGTTGCTGTGGGACTCAGTGTAAGTCCCTCTTAGAGCACACAAGGCACTCACTCCTGGCTGTGCTGACATCTTCAAAGGTAAACAGCAAGCTTCACTGATGGACTACAGCCCACAGTGTCTTTTGCCCTATGTGCAACAAACACTGATGTAACCATTGGGCTACATCAGAGGCAGGCTTGCATTCTAGCCAATACACCTGGGCCAATGTTTCTGCTTCATCATTATTTGGGGAGGCAAAAGGCAAATGACCAGGTGCATGATATACGGTAACTGTCTTAGTCAGACCAGAGGCCCATAGGTCTTGCCACAACTCTTGCCCTCAGTGAGGCCAATGACCAAACCATCCAGTTGGCATGGTATTATGTTGATAGCTGCAGGGTCAAGCCCCAATAGACAGCCCAGCTGTCAGTGCAGGCAACTATAGGGGAGGGCTCCTGGGTGGTCACAAGCCATACTGCCCACAACTCAGCCCATTGGCTGCTCTTCCCCTCTTCATCCTTCATCCATATTGTCTTTGTCTTAGGATGGAAAGACACAGGCCTCCACTTTGGGGGCTGACCAGGACTTGAGTCATCTGTATACCAAACATCTTCAGGTATAGGGGCTTTTCCCTCCTGATAAGGGATCTTGGCTACCTACGGCTCAAAAGCAAGTTCTTCCTGCTTTCCACTGGAATAGGTCACTGGCCACAGTAAGCATTGGAGTTCTCCACTCAAGGGGATATTGGAGAGGACATTACATTGCTGTAAATATGTACCCCACTTGGCAGTGTAGGGCTTTTGACTCCGTGGCCTTTGGGTCCAGTATCGCACCCACCCCGTGATGGAATAGGTGGTTGTTACCTTCGTCGGATCTTTCCCAGTAATGGGATCTGTAGCCAGCAACACATGGTTCACAGCAGTCAGTTGCTTCTCTGTCAAGGTGTACCAGACTTTTGCTCCTTTCGATAGTTGTGACCAGAATCCAGTAGGTTGGAGTGTCTGTTCAAGCCACTGCCAAAGGCCCCATCCATAACTATCTTCCATTACATGAACATCTAGCATGGAGTGCTCCACAACCTGGGGAGAGGGCGGTTCCTGCCCCCAAGGACCCTACAGTTGTTATGTTTTTTACTTTCTTAATAACAACTGGGCAGGCCTTTAGAACAGGAGAGGCTAGTGCCTAGGGTGGAGGCCTCGGTAACAGATTGGCCTTTGATCTCACCTCCTCATCCTCCTCTGACATCTCCTCTCCCATTTCTGGAGCTAAATTTACTACTCTTCTCTCTCTCTCCCCCACGGCCTCTTGCAACATGAGTTCTCTTGCTGCCTCTTCCCTCACTGTTCACATATCTTCCAGGAGCATGACCTGTCTTCTCAATTACTGCCTCTGTTCCTTAAGGCCAGCCCTTAGGTCATCACTCAGTTCCTCCAAGCAATGCTCAAGTGTGTCCCTCTCCTACCAAAATCTCTTTGATAACCCTTTACACTATCCCAAGTAACAGACATCCCACAATCCTGGCTGCTACATGGCCACTCAGGGCCTCTAAGCAGTCTTCTATCTCACAGAGGGCTAATTCCTCAGCTTCCACTGTCTCCACCCTTTCCCAATTCTGGGGAAGGCCCTACCCTTCTAGGAGGTACTTTACACTAGACCAATTTCCCACTAAGGGCCTCTACAATTGGAAGCTCTACAGATGGGGGCTCCCATGTAAAGCTTTATCCTGTACCACTACAGCCACCAGGGTCCCCCTACTATCCACTGGGGACATTCTGGGTGTCTCCCCACCATCTCTAAGGGAAGACTGCCCAAGGATCACACCCATGAAGACAAATTTAAGGTTCAGCCAACTACCACCAGTTGTAACTCCAGGGGGAAAGTATTTTCCCAGCCTGGGAGAAAATATCTTTGAACTGAAATTAGTCAAAGGAAGAAATAAAGTGGAAGAAACCCATTTATTGCTTCCAAGCAGTTGTCTACTTCTGCTCGCCTGTGTCTCTCACATCCCAGCTGCAAAAAAGGGCCCCAACCAACCTTTCCAGTCCAGATATGCTCTCACTTGCTCCAGTAATTACCTATTGATATGGAGATTCACTAGGTCAGGAGAGAGATTCTGGAAATCATGCAATTTTACCCACAGAGGGAATGCATAGGAACAGGGCCTTAATGACTGTTTTAAATTTATCATATTAACACTTATTAAGTGGAGCACACAGTGACAAGTTATGAGCTCTAGTTTCACAACAGACCACAAGAAGAATTGATACAGAGGAGTTTATTAGTTACAAGTCCTGGAGGAAGTACCTCATGTGCTTCTAAGGACCACGGGAACATTAAGGCAGAGTGCAGACAATGAGAGGCAGATCCTGGGGCTCACGCTTTTTATTAGTCCTTGGGTAGATGGCTTTATAGTTCCTTGGCTAAGGCCACATTGGTCAATTCAAACCAAAAGAGCAGCCTTTTAGGTAAAGTACACAGCGGTGTTATGTAAGGGGATGGCCCTGGGAAGGAGGGGAGACTGTTGAACACAAAGACTTTCAGCAAACTCTTTTTGGGAACTTAGTCTTGAGTGTAACTCAGTGCCTCTTCCCAGGGCATGCACATACAAGAGGGGTTGAAGTCAGTTCAAGGCCCTGCAGGCTCCTTGTGCAAGCAACTGGATACCAAGGCAGCAATGCCATGGAGTAGCTTAGCTTAGACAGATTTCAGGTTCAACTAGGGAGTTACTTACAATGAAAAAAACTAGACTCTCAACAGTTAGAAAATGGGTGCATTATGTGAAGGAAGGAAGACCAAGGAAGCAAACTGGATGCAAAAGTGTGCATCTCGGGTGATTAGGTGGACGGTGATATTCATCCACAGATGGAGGATATAGGATGAGTAGATTTGAGGCAGGGAATATGGAAGAATAAAATCAGTTTGGCTTTAGTTTTGTACAAGGAAACCTTGAGATTTGGAGAATATATTACTGAACAAACATTCCATTTGCAGTTGTATATACTACCTGGAGTGCAGGAAAGTCATCAGATGTAAATGATGAGTGGGTCCTTGAGGATTCTGACAGCTTTCTGTGCTTACTGCCCTGGAAGTGCCATTGCTTCCACACCCTCTCTGTGTTACTGGAGCGGGAGAAGAGAGGAGCAAGGACAAAGGCTTGGGAAGCACTCAACGCTGCACCAAGTGAGACACTTCCGTAAGCGTCATATGTCAAAGTTAAACTATTTTCCAGAATTAAAATGAAACAATACATTTAAATCACTTAGATTGTGACTGGTATGTAAAAATATATTAGGAAATGTTTGCTATCAGTATAATCATCATCACCATTGCTTTAAATGTCATACACTTAGTTTCTGTAAGTCTGACAGGATTTTAGGTTGGTAGACCAAATATTTTTTAAGAAAAGTTTTATTTTAGAGTTATTTTGGATCTACAGAAAAAATGTGAAGATAGTACAAGGAGTTTCCATGTTTCATCCTCAGTGTCCACTATTATTAAATCTTATTTAGTTTGGTACCTTTATCATAATTAGTGAATCAATTTGTTCCATTAGTATTAACGAAAATTGACAATTTATGAAATTTCCATGTTTTTTTTCTTAATATCCTTTTACTATAGTCATGTTTCTTTGGGCTCCTTTTTACGATGACAGTTTCTTAGACTGTCCTGTCTTTGATGACCTGGTCCATGTGCAGGTATGTTGTTCAGATATTTTGCAGATTATCCATCAGTTGGGATTTTTCTGGTGCATTTCACATGATTAGACTGAAATTATGAGGTTTGGGGAGGAAGACAAGAGAGAAAGTGTCATTTTCATTTCATCATATCAAGGGTGCATACTCTCAACATGTTTTTCAGTGTTGATGTTCACTTTGATCACTTGGCTTGTAGTGTTTGCAAAGTTTCTTCATTGTAAGTAACTCCCTATTTGTTCCATGAAGTCACTATGCAGAACCCACACTTAAGGTGTGAAAATTATGCTTCTTCCTAACAGCACAGGATCCACAGAAATCATACAGAATTCTGCATGAGATATTTGTCTTTCCTCCCCCATTTACTTACTTATGTAATCACTATTAATGTCAGTATGGACTCATTCATGGAGTTTCTCTGAGCACATCTTTGTTTTCTGGTCCTATGAGATGTCCCAGGCTCATTTTGTGTATTTTCTTCCTCAGTCCTATAAACAGCCATTTCCCAAGAATACCTGGTTCCTTTTATTGAAAAATTGTATTAGAAACTAATTCTAAATGCTACATGTGTTCGTTGCTACAGGGATGTTATTGCTTCTACATTCTCCAGATGATAGAGCAATAAAATGTGAGTGTACAACTTATCTGTTTACATGCACATACCTGTAACTAGTTCCATGTGTAATTATTTTCATCAATATTTTGCTAAATATGAGTTTATATTGATATTTCCAACTCTAATCCATTACCGCATAGACTATTTCAGCCTCCTCTTCTCATTTTTCTGTAATCAACCAATCCAACAATAAAAAACTAGGCTCCCACTTACCCACCATCCATGTGCATGGTTGTTCAATTTCACTCTACATGTATAATGGTAGCAGAATTGTTAATGTGAATCCCTGTGGAAAACCACTACATCAACTACTGTTTATGTGTAATTCATTATGCCTTTAGTCTGACATATTTCAATCATATTCAGTTACCGAGGTTGCACCTTTTCCCATATCCCCTTCATTGGGGTCAATTTATTTGTATAGGCTTTAATATTTTAACAAAAATGATTTAAAAATAATTCTTAAATCCACATACAAAGGGTTAGTGTTTTTTCAAAAGTAAGGTTTGAATAACTATATTCATAAAATGCTCTTTTCAAAGGCAAAAAACAGTTTATTCCTATAATGTACTTATTTTAAAATTGTGTTTGGTAGGGAAAAATAATTTTGTAATTACTTAAGTTTGATTTATCTGAATTATTTTGCAAAACTTTAAAGAAGGGAATAGGGACTTAGTCATTCTGCTAAAATTTTGGTATAACTTTGTTTCCAAGATATTCTGCAGCTCAGGATTAAATACCAACTGTATTGAGAGAAGCAAACCAAGTTGTGGTATATCCAGACAAATTCTGAATATCCCGTTTGTTTAGATTACCATTCAACATTTTGGAAAAACTAAACAACTGAATCTTCTGAGATGGCACTACTAAATTAATCAAATGCCATCCCTCTGTGAATAAAGATCTGTCCTAGTGACTGTTAACAGGTCTGTACATAGAAATGAGAAAAATATACATATTTTAACATTTCATAATATTTTAGAAATACACCTTTTCAACATGAACACTTTGAAAGTAAGTATAATAAGATTCTAGGCATTTAAGTACACTGGGAAATTTGCTGCTTTCAGTAGTATAATATTCTTCCTTGGAGAGCAGAAAAGGATGGCAGCATGAGAAGTGAGGCAGAAATGCTCCCAAAACTACATATAATATGAAAACACAAAACATATAACTAATCCTGAAATAGCAACAAAAAGAAGACTGTAACAGACTGTTTATATCTGGGGAAAAGAGAAGAGCTCACATAAAAGGGTAGAGTAGCAAGCCACAATCTGGGAGGACACAAGGCCTCCCACCACCAGGCCACTGGTGGGAGGAAGAGAAATGGATGATGGAGGCAGTAGAAGCTCAGGACTGCTGGGGAGATCTGCTCCAGGAGCCGGAATGCACGTTACATGGTGTTCTGGAAATGAGTGGCGTTAGAAAGCAAAGACAGGCAGAATACTCAGAGAGACTGAGAATCCAGCTTCTTGTGGAGAACAAGTACCTGCAACTGGCTGCTCTGGAATAAAAGAAAAGTGGGCACTTTTAAAGACTTCCCAACAGTGCAAAGGTTGCTAAATGGGCAAGGATTACACAGAGCTTGCTGCTCAGGAAAAAGGACAGGTGAACAAAATTATCCCACCACACTCAGCACAGCAGTATGGAAACTTTCAGGAGCTCCAGGTGCTACATCCTCCTGGCTGGCAACACAGTGCCAAGGCCCCCCTACTGCAATACAGGCCTGATGTCCCTTCCTCCCAGGTAGAACTGGCTTGTAAATCTCCTGCCCCAGCCACTGTGCTAGGCCAGCTAGAGGGTGGTCCCACCTATGGCAGCTACAAGGTCATAATGCAGAGACCCCTTCCTGCCTGTGCAGTCCACTGGCCTTGGCAATGTGGCTGGGAAGCAGGAAAGAGTTCTGACCTCCTGGCAGGCACTGGCTCCACTCACTGCAACTCCTGCCTTCATGACAGGAGCTGGGAAGCTCCAGAGAGTAGAGGTTCTGGGCACTAGAGAGCACAACCTACACAAAGTTATTATTTCAGAATAATCATTAGAAATATGAAATGGAAAAAGAATCTTATACGAATAAAAATTCCTCAAAAGCCAGAAAGAGGATTAAATGAAACTGAAATCACAAATCTTCTTGAATAAGATATCAAAATAAAAATTATAAACATGCTCACAGAGCTACAGAAAAATATTCAAGATCTCAGGGAGAAATTCAAGAAAGAGACAGAAACTTTGGAAAATAAAGTATATGAAATGAAACAAACAATGGAGGGATTTAAAAGCCAATTAAATGAGGTAGAGGAGATGGTAAATGAAATAGAAATTACAGAAGAGGAATATAGAAAGAAACTGAGGTAGAGAGAGCAAAAAGGATCTCTAGGAATAAAAGAATAATAAGAGAACTGTGTGACCAATCCAAACGGGACAATGTTCATGTTATAGGGGTACTAGAAAAAGAAGAGAAAAAGAGGGATGGACAGTGTCTTTGAGGAAATAATTGCTGAAAACTTCTCTAATCTGATGAAGAAAATAGTCTCTCAGACCTTGGAGGTACACAGATCTTCCAAGACAGGGGACTCAAGGAAGACAACACCAAGACATATAATAATTAAAATATCAAATATCAAGGACAAGGACAGAGTATTAAAAGCAGCAGATAGAGAAAGAAGATCACATAAAAAGGAAAACCCATCAGGCTATCAGTGGACTTCTCAACAGAAACCTTACAGGCCAGAAGGGAGTGGCATGAGGTATTAAATGCAATGAAACAGAAAGGACTTGAACCAAGAATAATCTACCCAGCAAGATTATCATTTAAATTTGAAGCAAGGTTTAAACAACTTCAAGATAAGTAAAAGTTGAGGGATTTTACAAGCCATCTCTACAGTGTATTTTGGAGGGACTGCTATACAGAGAAGTGCTCCTAACCCTAAGTAGCTGTCACTAGAGAAAATAAAACCACAGTAAAGGAAGTAAACCAATTAAGTACTAATAAAATGAAAAATTAAATCAACTACTCTTAAAGTCAGTCAAGGGATAGACAAAGAATACAGAATATGAAACCTAATATGTAAAGAGTGGAGGAGGAAAAAAAGAAGAGGGGGAAAAAAAAGTCTACACACATAAACAGAATCAGAAATGACAAAGGAAAAATCACTATGGACACCACAGAAATACAAAGAATTATTAGAGAATACTATGAAAAACTATACACTAACACATTGGATAACCTAGAAGAAATGGACAACTTTCTAGGAAAATACATCCTTCCAAAGCTGACCCAGGAAGAAACAAAAAATCTAAACAGACCAATTACCAGCAACAAAATTTGAATCGATAATTGAAAAACTACCCAAGAACAAAACTTCTGGGCCACTGCTGAATTTCATCAAACATTTAGTGAAGACCGAATACCCATTCTCCTTAAAGTTTTCCAAAGAGTAGAAGACGGAATACTTCCAAACTCATTCTATGAGGCCAGCATCACACTAATACCAAAACCAGGCAAAGACAACACAAAAAAAGAAAATTACAGACCAATATCCCTGATGAACATAGATGGACAAATCACTAATGAAATATTAGCAAACTGAATACAAAAATACATTAAAAAGATCATCTATCATGACCAAGTGGGATTTATTCCAGGGGTGCAAAGATGGTATAGTATTTGAAAGTTCTTCAACATCAGACACCTCATCAACAAAAAGGACAAAAATTACATGATCACCTCAATAGATGCTGAAAAAGCATTTGAAAAATTGAACATCCATTAATGATAAATACTCTCAACAAAATGGGTATAGAGGACAAGTATCTCAACATAACACAGGCCATATATGACAAACCCAGAGTCAACATTATACTTAACAACAAAAAGCTGACAACTTTTCCTCTAAAATCTGGGAACAAGACAAGGATGCCCACTCTCCCCACTTTTATTCAACATAGTACTGGAGCTCCTAGCCATGGCAATCAGACAAAACAAAGAAATAAAAGGCATCCAGATTTGTAAGAAAAAGTTAAACTGTCACTGTTTGCAGATGATATGATATTGTACATAAAAAACCCTAAAGCATCCACTCCAGAACTACTAGAACTAATATCTGAATTCAGCAAAGTTGCAGGATACAAAATTAATACACGGAAATATGTGGCACTCCTGTATAAAAAAATTCATATGAAACCACAGAAGACCCCAAGAAGCCAAAGCAATCCTGAGAAGGAAGAATAAAGCTGGGGTTTTATGCTCCCTAACTTCAAAGCCACAGTAATCAAGACAATTTGGTACTGGCACAAGAACAGACACTTAGATAATGGAACAGAATAGAGAGTCCAGACATAAACCCAAACATATATGACCAATTAATATATGATAAAGGAGGTATGGACATACAATGCAGAAATGGCAGCCTCTTCAACATCTGGTGTAGGCAAAACTGGACAGCTACATGTAAGAGAATGAAACTGGATTTTTGTCTAACTCCATACACAAAAGTAAACTCTAAATGGATCAAAGACCTGAATGTAAGTCTTTGTAATATAACTATAAAACTCTTGACATAGGCAAAAATCTCTTGAGTATAAACATGAGCAACTTTTTCCTGAATGCATCTTCTCAGGCAAGGGAAACAAAAGCAGAAATGAACAAGTGGGACTACATGAAACTAAAAAGCTTCTGTACAGCAAAGGACACCACCAGTAGAACAAAAAGGCATCCTACTGTATGGGAGAATATACTCAAAAATGACATATCTGATAAGGCATTAACATCCAAAATACAGAAAGTACTTATATGCCTCAACACTCAAAAAACAAATAACTCAGTTAAAAAATGGGTGGAGCATCTGAACAGAACTTTCTGCAAAGAAATTCAGATAGCTAACACACACATGAAAAGATGCTCCACAGCTCTAATTATCAGAGAATTGCAACCTAAAACCACATTGAGATATCACCTCACACCAGTTAGGATGGCCACCATCCAAAAGACAAACAACAACAAATGCTCTCAAGGATGCAGAGAAAGGGGAACCCTCCTATACTGCTCATGGGAATGTAAGCTAGTTCAACAATTGTTGAAAGCAGTATGGAGGTTCCTCAAAAAACTAAAATTCCCATTTGACCTGGAAATTACACTCCTAGGAATTTACCCAAGGAAAACAAGTTCTCAGATTCAAAAGGATATATGTACCCCTGTTTATTTCAGCAGTATTTACATTAGCCAAAGACATGGAAGCAATGTAAGTGTCCATCAGTAGATGAACAAAGAAGATGTGGCAAACAATGGAATATTATTCAGCCATAAGAAGGAAACAAATCCTACCGTTTCCAACAACATAGATGGAGCTAGAGGGTATTATGCTCAGTGATACAAGCCAGGTGGAGAAAGACAAGTACCAAATGATTTCATTCATTTGTGGAGTATAACAAAGAAACAAAACTGAAGGAACATAACAGCAGGATACTCGCAGACTCCAAGAAGGGACTAGTGGTTACCAAAGGGAAGGAGGTGGGAGGGATAACGGGGTTAAAGGGCATTATGATTAATGTAGGCATGCCACAGGGAAGGCAGTATAGCACAAAGAACACAAGTAATGACTCTATAGCTTCTTACTACACTGATGGACAGCTACTGGGATGTGTCCCAGTTGTACACTGGGCTGTGGGGATGGAGTTGATAATATGAATGAATGTAGTAACACAGTATTGCTCATGTGAAACATTCATAAGATTGTGTATCAGTGATACCTTAATAAAAAAATTCTTCATCAGCACCCATCTTTGTCATATAATTCTACTGAAATATTATTTCCTGAGAAACAATAGTGAGTGTAAGAAACCCAGGAATCAAACTATATAGCTGGAAAAATATAAAAATATTACTGTAGAGCTGAGATCTGTGCCCCAGTCTGGATTTTTCTAAATTTCTCATGACCTTGAGCACTGCCCTGAACTCTCTGTCTGCTTCATCATTTAAAAGTTGTTTGGATTAAATGTACTCTACTGGATTTTGTAATCTATGAAAATTGTGTATGACACTCTGTTGGCGTCCAGGGTTGCATTTGATGTTTTGAGGCAATGTGAACAGCAAAGAAGGCAGAGGGAGTCGTCATGGATGGTGTTCAAAAGGAGCCACCTTATTCTGCATAAAGTTGTACTCCTACTGCTACAGTGCTAATTCATGGTTGCATAAATAGTGAAGATGTGTATGTGTGTGGCCTTCACAGCCAGGTGTCTGCCCTTCAAGGCCCTTATCTAGCTCCTTTCTCATGGGTACAACACGCTGTGTTCATAGTTTCTCAAGGCCAGACATACCAGGGGTGAAGCAGTGGACAGCTGTCCTCATAGAACAATAGGGAATGTTGGTAGGGGAGGGCTTCCCTTTACACTCTGTATTTCTCTAGTTATACCCATAAACACATAGAAAATGTAACAAGGCTCCTCAGAACAAAATTATGTAGAAAGCAAGTGGGAAAAAAACACAGCAATTCCTTTCATTTTAAAATTATTGTCCCTCAAATACAAAAGCCTACATAGGGATTAGTTGACACTGTGAAATAATAATTTTAATCCTGAATATGTATCTGATTATTAATCAAAATGCTATTCACTTCCAAGACAACTCAGTAACCCAAATATATTTTACTAGAATAACTATTCTCAGTCACATACTACACCATAAAGGTGTTTGGAAATAACAAGCAGAAGTTGCAGAACAGTTTAGTGGGTGATGTTTCAATAAATCATTGAAGATGTCTCAATAAATCATTAATAATCTTGACACAGGATTTGCTTTAGAGACAGCTTTTTACAAAGCTATAGTTCTAAATATCCCATATTGTCTCAAAGCTCTATTACATAGAAAACATAAGTACATATTTACAGCCCCTTGCTTAGTACCCAGTTTTTTAATCATGTGCCCATGTCTGTATCTCAAAGCTGTGGTCCCCTCTTCCTCATAGTCATGCATGCTGCAGCCTGTCCAGACTTCTCACAGCTGCCCAAAGGAGACCTTTCATCAAATGCTTTGCTACATGTCTTCACACATGCTATTCTTTCTGAATGTTATGATTCTATTTCCATTTCTTTATCTGAATGGTTTCTAAATATGTAACAGACTCATGCACTCTCTGAATCTCCTCTGCTTTGGAATTTAACTTAAATTCCCATTTATGATTTCAGAATATAGTTTTATGCATACCTCTATGTACTGCACTGTGTATTTTTGAATTATCAGGTCTTTCCCCTGTGGATTGTGCTTTCGCTAAAATCAGGGACAGTATTGTGTTTTATTTGATATTAACTACACCTAATGAAATGGGTCATTCAATAAATTCTTCTGGATGTTATCAGTGAGAAGCTAGCATTTAAAGGATGTAAACTCCCCCCAAAAATATCTCTTCTAGATTTGTAAATACAGTCATTCACAATATACTGAATCTTTAACAAGTTGAAGCAACCCCTCCTTGCAAGTGAAAAGGAGTTAACTTCTTATTGGGCTGATTTCATGTAAATCTTGGTTATGGCTCTCAGTAGACTGACCTTGAACAAATTGCTTACACTTTATTAGACACCATTTTTTAAATTTTAAACAGGAGCTTGAAAATAACTGTATCCATATTTTTAAGAAGTTTGAATGAAACAAAAAAATGATATCCCCTACTATATGCAAGGCACAAAGTGAATACTAATTCCATTCTTCATATGCTCAAGTTAAAACCTCAATTATATTCTAAAACATTTAAATAATGTATGTGATTTGTACATAAGTCCTGTAATCAGACAAAACTGTCAGGCAATGGAGTTGTTAGGTATTAATTTGTTTTATTTTTTCTTAAGAGTGAATATATCAGTAATTTCTCAAGTTAGGGGAATGACATTTTGAAGAAGTTTCACTTGATCTTAAATTAGCATAAAACTACTGGAGTAAATGACCACACAGAGGCAACAGAGCCATGGTTGTATCAGACTATTCAGAGGACAGTAAAGATGGTCAGTACTGACAGCCAGGGTAGACTATTGACATTCAACTTTCTATTAGGTTCCACTTAGCATTTTCAAATATATATGCCAGATATGTGTCAAACTGGGACCTGATTCTATTAAAAAGTATACAACTGATTTCTTAAAAAATACATTAGAAAGTAAAAAGGATGATTTTTATCACAGTATCAATGTATTCTGAGAGTTATCATTTCACAGAATAACTGATTGAAGAAAATGATTGACTATTTTCTTATCTGAAACATTAGTCACAGTAAAGCAAAGGGAATATAGTCAATAATATTGTGTCTTTGGTGACAGTTGGTAAGTAGAGTTGTAAGCAGTAAAGTATGTAATTGTTGAATCACTATGTTGTACACCTGAAACCAATGTAATAGTGTATAACAACTAGACTTTATTTTTAAAAAGGTTTAAAAGACTATCAGATTTTTTAAGGGGCACTATAATTTGCAATCACAATATAGATATGTCATGGGGAAAGCACAGCACAGAGAAGACAAGTAATGACTCTATAGCATCTTAGTACATTGATAGTGGCTGCAATTGGGGGTGGGGTGGGGACTTGATAATATGGGTGAATGTTGAAACCACAATGTTCGTCATGTAAAACCTTCATAAGATTATATATTAATGACACTTTAATAAAAATAATATATATATGGTAAGATTTTCTAGTATCTGCATAAAGGAATAAAAATGGTTAGCTCTAGGAGGTGAGGGGGAACAGGCTAATGGGGATGGAGTGAGAGTAGGACTTACCACAATATAGTTTTTTATTAAACTACTGCTTTGGTTTTTAAACCAAGTAAATGAATTACCTACTCTAAAAGAAAAAGAGAGAAAGAAAAGAAAAAATATTATTTGTTAAGTCATGGAAGAAGAAAAACTTAAACTAGATTTCTCATTTATAAATACTACTAATTTTTAAAAATCAAAAGTTTTTACTGAAAATATATAGAAAACTTCAAATAGTTAAGGGAAACCACCTAAAATATGTTTGCCTGGAGATAATGTGGCAAAGTCCTCTTTAAAAATCTAGGATTATGATGTTAAATGTTCATAAACATTTGTTTCAATTAGCTTTGGTACATGATATAACAAAGATCCCTAAAATGGCTGTGATATTAACCTGAAAAACAATTTATTAAAATCAGTGATTAACCTAATTTTTACTGGTTTATTTTGTGGTATAACTGATTTTGGGGACAATGTGGGGAATTTGAATAAGAATTAGATATTAGATGATAGTAGTAATTATTGTTCATTTTATTAATTGTGATAATGGAGTTGTGGAAATTAAAGATATGCTTACATTTCAGAACAGCAACCCCAAATATTTATAGGTGAGATATCATGTCTCTATTTAAAATATTTTAGGAAAAAAATGAAGCAATTATGGCAAAACATTAACAACCCTTAAATCCAGGTGATAGATATAAGTAGGGTTTCATTTTATAGTCTACATTTGCAATTTTTCAGAATAAAAAAATGTACTTTATAATGTGCTTGTTGTTTTTCATACTAAAAATTTTTAATTCAGTTAAAAAAGTATCAGATTTTGAAAGAATTAATTTTTCTCCTGTCCTAGACTTTTTCAATGATAGCTCTAGTACTGTTTGGCTGAACAGTTAGTGTCAGAATAATGCATACAGTTAAATATAGAAGGTAAAAGTAAATGACATGAATATTCTGAAATTGGGTTTTATGTTTTTGTCCTTATAATTGCTAAACTAATACTCTGGACATTTACAAGTAATTTCATAACATTAGTAAATATTAGGTATTCTGAAAACCCAAGATCTCATGCAGAGACCACAACGTCTAGTGCATACAAAGACAAATCTGGCCAAAGCAATAAAAATGCATCAAATCAATTTAGCAAATATGAATACAAGAAAAATGCAGTCACTCCCTTATTGATCTCCAATCTCGTGGCTTACAATACCATCTATACTGGGACTGAGGACTCATAAATTTGTATCTTCATCCAAAACTTATCCCTGAACTCTAGACTCATATTCAACTGCTTACTCATTACCTTCACCTGAATGCCATCTGAAGTTTACCATCTCTAAAGCACAACTCCTGTCTAAATTTACTTATTGCACGGTCTTCCCAATTTGAGTAAATGGCAGTATTTTCTACCAATAGTTTATGTCCAATCATTGGAGTCATCTTTGATTCTTCTCTGTGTATGCTCTATGTAATGTGTCAGGAAATGCTAGCAGCTCTTGCCTCGATACATTTGCTTTCTAACCATTTTCTAGCCCTTCTGAACTAACACTAATGGCCAACGCCATCTTCTCTCTCCTTTGAATTCCTTGCAGTAACGTTTTAATTGGTTTTGCTCTTCTGCCCTGTATAACTACAGCCTACTCTTAACAAAATAGCCAGGATGATCTGCACAAAGTAAATTCTGATATTATCACTTCTCTGTTTGACTATCTAATCCCACCACTAATACACGTGTAATCAATGTTAGATTTATTTAGCTTGCTGCGTGAAGAGAAAGCACACATCAGAGGAAGCCTGGAGAGTCTCTGAAAGACAAGATTTATGGGGAGAACCTTATTTTAAGATTGTAGGGAGGAATTTGGAAAGCAAAGGTCTGTTTTGGACTAAAATACTGTTAGAAGTGCAGTATAGCAATTGGGTATCTTGGTAATCTTTGTTCAGAAAACAAGAATGATTTTGGGGCTGATAAGAAAACAGTTACGTTGAAGAAAAACTTATTTTGTAACTGTAATGTGATCCTGCTATGTTCTTTTAGAAACTGTGTTGAAACAATAGGGAAGGACAGACTGACTCTGTAGTACTGATTTCCACCTTTTGGACTATAAAGCCTCAATAAATTTCATCCCATATCTATGACCTAATCTATTCTTACTACGTTATTCACTCTTTTCTATGCAAACTGCTTCTTTGCTTTTCTACAACAACCAAGTGCACTCTATCTTGGTCTCTTTCTATCTGATATTCTTCTGTCTGAAATTCTTCTCTGTAAGGTGCATGGATATTTTACTCTCCTTCTTCAGGTCTTCACTCAGGTGCCACATTCTCAGCCCTGCTTTCATGGCTACCTTATTTTAACATGAGCAACCCCACCCTAAAAATACTCTATCCTCCTTTCCTGCCACGTATGTTTTTTGTTCTCAATAACACATAGAACACATTGAATCTGGCTTGCTATAGACTTTACAGATTTCTTCTGTTTGTAACCTCCTTATTTGTACAAAATTCCATGAAGAATCTAAATTCCTTGATGGCAGGTATTTTCATCTGTCGTGTTCATTGATGTGCATAGTGCCTAGAACAAAGCCAAACACAAAGTAGATGGTCAATAAAGACGTGCTCTAGAAAACAGTGGGAAGCATATTGTTTTCTTGGAAACTTAATCATAAGTGTAAATTCAAGAGGTTAGAATAATTAATTTTTCTGCTTTGATACCATTATCTGTGATCATTTAAGCCATAACAGGCTATTTTTCAGTATTACATTAATCCTGAAATTAGATTTTTTAAAAAGTCCAAAAAAGGTAAAAAAGACAGTGGCTTAAGGAACTTCATATGAATTTTGTAGAAGGGAATTTTGGGACATGAAAGGGCATAAGAAGAATGAAAAAATATTGTGATTGGATTTCAGCCTTTTTTTGATACACATAACAATGGGAAACCTTTGGAAGTCTTAAGTGCAGTGATATTGCCTGATATGTACATTAAAAATATAAATTGTCTAAAATCTGAAAAATGATTGGGAAAGAATGAGATAAGAAGCAGGAAAAATCAATTAGGAGATTGTTATAATAAGTCAAAATAATAAAAAGTTGAGATGATATAGGAAAGTTCTAAAACAGCAAGGAAATAGGGGAATTTGAGAAACTGGAGGCAGAATTGAATTGGTTTAAAAAAATTGGATTTGACAAACGAATATTCATATTTGACCTGATTGTTGATAGGTCATAATGCGTGATCAAAACCGAAAGTTATGTGATGAATGCCCTTGTACTGTTCACCATGTAAGAATTTATTCACTATGTAAGAATTCATTCACCATGTAAGAACTTTTTCGTTATGCTTCAGAAGATTGGAGACTGACGAGAATTAGGCTTGAGATGGATTAATGATTGTACATTGAGCATTGACCCCCCCTATACTGAATTTTATTGTTGTTAACAACCATTTGATCAATAAATATGAGAGATGCCCTCTCAAAAAAATAAAATTGGATTTGAGAAGTAAGAAAGAGAGGGACTTAGAGAGTCATAATCTAGGGGCACCTAATAAGGAACATAATAGGAACACTGCAGTGCCTCCGTAAGTGCTTTGGCATTTGTGTGTGTGTTCATGAATGCATGAACTTTTTATTTCTGGAGAAATTTCCATAAGTGTCTTTATTTTTCAAATGCAAGGATGATCCATAAAAGACTGAGAACTGTTGTACCAATATGTGCAAACTCTTATGTGAGGCCATGAATGAATAAACAGTATCTTGTTTGGAATAGGAGAGATGGGGAAACACATAGGCAGAGAGGATCATTGCTTGTGGATGTGAGTGTTTGAGTTTCCTAGAGGACGAGTATCTCAGGGAACATGTCTATTAGTCAAAGGTAAACAGCAGTGTTAACCACATGGAGTGAATAATGAAAGCTGAAATTTGGCAATCATTATGCACACAGAATTTCCCTTTACTCCCTGTAGGATACCTCAATTTATGGATACTTATTACATGATATGTTAAACATAGCATAGGTTCCAAAAATTGTTTTCTGCTTTGAATTTAAGAAAATATCCCCATTGAAGCACTGTATCAGTCTATGACAATGTATTTTTTTTTTAATTTTTTAATTTTGATATCATTAATGTACAATTATTTAAACATTATGGTTACTAGACTCCCCCATTATTGAGTCCCCCCAACATAACCCATTTCACTCACTGTCCATCAGCTTAATAAGATGCTGTAGACTCCCTCCTTCTCTTTTCTGTTTGTACTGCCTTTCCCATGTCCCTCCCCTCTACATTATGTGTGCTAATCATAATGCCCCATTTCCCCCCTTATCTCTCCCTTCCCACCCACCCTCCCCAGTCCCTTTCCCTTTGGTAACGGTTAGTACATTATTGGGTTCTGTGGGTCTGCTGCTGTTTTATTCCTTCAGTTTTGGCTTTGTTGTTGTACTTCACAAATACGTGAAATCATTTGATACTTGTCTTTCTCTTCCTGGCTTATTTCACTGAGCATAATACCCTCTAGCTCCATCCATGTTGTTGCAAATGGTAGGATTTGTTTTCTTCTTATGGCTGAATAGTATTCCATTGTGTATATGTACCACATCTTCTTTATCCATTCACCTACTGATGGACACTTAGATTGCTTCCATATCTTGGCTATTGTAAATAGTGCAGTGATAAACATAGGGGTGCATCTGTCTTTTTCAAACTGGGCTGCTGCATTCTTAGGGTAAATTCCTAGAAGTGGAATTCCTGGGTCAAATGGTAAGTCTATTTTGAGCTTTTTGAGGAACCTCCATACTGCTTTCCACAATGGTTGAACTAATTTACATTCCCACCAGTAGTATAGGAGGGTTCCCCTTTCTCCGCAACCTTGCCATCATTTGTTGTTGTCTGTCTTTTGGATGTTGGCGATCCTAACTGGTGTGAAGTGATATCTCATTGTGGTTTTAATTTGCATTTCTCTGATGACTAGTGATGTGGAGCATCTTTTCATGTGTCTGTTGGCCATCTGAATTTCTTCTTTGGAGAACTGTCTGTTCATCTCTGCACATTTTTTAATTGGTTTATTTGCTTTTTGTTTGTTGAGAAGTGTGAGCTACTTATATATTTTGGATGTCAACCCCTTATCAGATATGTCATTTATGAATATATTCTCCCATACTGTAGGGTACCTTTTTGTTCTATTGATGGTGTCCTTTGCTATACAGAAGATTTTCAGCTTGATATAGTCCACTTGTTCATTTTTGCTTTTGTTTCCCTTGCCTGGGGATATATTTTCATGAAGAAGTCACTCATGTTTATGTCCAAGAGATTTTTGTTGATGGATTTTTGAATGTTGTACCATCCTTGCATCCCTGGGATGAATCCCACTTGATCATTACGGATGATGTTTTTAATATATTTTTGAATTCAGTTTGCTAATATTTTGTTGAGTATTTTGCATGTGTATTCTTCAGAGATATTGGTCTGTAATTTTCTTTTTTTTTGTGGTGTCTTTGCCTGGTTTTGGTATTAGAGTGATGTTGACCTCATAAAATGAGTTTGGGAGTGTTTCTTCCTCTTCTACTTTTTGGAAAACTTTAAAGAGGATGGGTATTAGGTCTTCACTAAATGTTTGATAAAATTCATCAGTATCACAGTGTGTTTTTAAAATGTCTAAAAAAAACCTTTTAGTAACAGAAACTTAAATGATTGTTCATACACACTTGTAGTACTGATTTTATTCCTTCAGAATGATTAAATAGATGTGTTTTTAAATTTAACAGCCCTTTAAAAAAATCTTTAGTAAATTCTAACTTATGTCAAACTCTGTATTATACATACAATTCAATAAAAAGCCTAATTCAAAGTATATCAAAGGAAAAAGATTGATGATAAATGCTGGGTTTTAAAGCTTGCATTACAACTACCCTGGGAACATGGAAGCCTGAATAAGACCTCTAATATGTAAAAAAAAAAATACCTTTGAGAAAGATCAATATGAGAAAAACACAGATTAGCAGTAACAAAATCCTAGTATGAACAGCTTTAAATAAAACAGGAAAGGCCATCAGAAAACAAGGAAAGAAAAGTTCAATCATTGTCTTACACTGATCATAATGATTAAAATTTCCTCTCAATTAAAATGAAGGAATTGGTATTTAGTTTTTCCACTCTTGGAAAAATTTATTCACATAAGCAGTTAAAACTTGCTTCATTTTCCAAATCCACTTCATTTCATAGAATCAAAAGTTCTTTCACTGTTCTTTTTTTTTTCTAACAGCCTTATTAAAATACAGTTTACATGTGCTAAATTCGCCATTGGAAAGTGAACAGTTCAGTGGCTTTCAGTATACTGAGAGTTGTATCACCATTATTACTATCTATTCAAGCATTTCAGCACTCCAAAAAGAAATCTTACCCAAAAGAGCACTCTATCCCTGTTTCCTCCTCTCCTAGATTGATTCTGTTTTCTGTCAATGGATTTCCTATACTTGATATATCATATGAGTGAAATTGTAAAATATTTGATTTATTGTGATTGGTTTCCTTCACTAAGCTTAGTATTTTCAAGGGTCACCATTGTTATAGAATTTACCCATCCTTTTTTTTGTCAAATAATATTCTACCATATGGCCATACCATTTTTTTATACATTCATCAGTTTTGAACATTTGGTTTCATCTCATTTTAAGTTGTTATGAATAACAATGATGTGAATTTTGCATACAAATTTTTGCTTGGGCATATGTTTTCAGTTTTATTGGTTATATACTTAGGAATTGGAACTGCCCCATCATATGGTAACACTCTACTTAGCTTTTTGAGGAACTACCAAACTATTTTCCAAAGTGTCTGGGAATTTTATGTTCCTATCAGCAATATAAGAGCGTCCTAATTTCTCCACATCCTCAATAACACTTGTTTGCCTTTTTTTTTAAATAATTCATCCTATTGGTGTTAAGTGGTGTCTCATTGATGTTTTGGTTTATATTTCCTAATGACTAATTATATTGAGCATCTTTCCATGGTCTAATAGATTATCTTATTTTCTTTGGAGAAATGTCAACTTAAAATTTTTGCTTATGTTTGAACTGATTGGTCAAACATAACTGAGTTGTTAAGTATTCATTATATATTCTGGATGCTAGAGCCTTAGCAGATATAAGATTTTTGAATACTTTCTCCATTTCTATGAGTCATAGTTTCAATTTATTTTATGCTGTAAAAAAGTTTTAATTTTGAATGAGTTAAATTGACCTACTTATTTGTCATTTGAACTGTTGGTGTCATATCCAAGAAACTACTGTGTAATTCAAGGTCATGATAATTTAGTCCTAAGTTTCCTTCTTAGTGTTTGATAGTTTTAACATCTACATTTAGATACATTATATATTTTGAATATGTATCTAGTTTCTTTCCTTCCTTCCTTTTCTTTTTTCCTTCATCCCTCCCTCCCTCTCTCTCTTTCTCTATTCCTTCATTCTTTCATTTTTCTTTCTTTCCCTTCCTTCCTTCCTTCTATAGTATAATATTGTGAAACTAGAGACTTGAACTAATTCAGAAGAATTGGTTTTGTCTCACAACCCCTTTATATTTGTAGATGTCAATTCCCACTAATCTATGCTAATTCTATACTTTTCAGTCTTCATATAATTCTTTTTGATTGAAGAAGGAAGAATTTGTTTTCTGCTGTTTCTAAGTTGAGTGTTCTATAGATTTCTGTTAAGTCTAATTGGTTTACAGTACTGCTCAAGTCTTCATTCCTTCTATTCATGACTTCCTGTCTAGTGTCCCTATCCATTATTGAAAGTGGGATATTTAAGTATCTAAGTATTAATATTAAATTGTGTATTTGTCTTTTTAATAATGTCAAAGCTAAAGGAAGTTAATACTTTATAATGGATTGGAAGAACATGCAATCATTGGCAATGGGTGTTGCTCTATTTCTTTGGAGGATCAAAGCAAGGATGCTTTTTGAAATAATTTTTGCATTCAGCTTATATAATAATCCTTTGAATAGCATCTAATATGGTTTGTTTTTACATCCATTCTTCAGCAACCTAAACATCTAAATCTATAGCTGTAACATAAACCTCAAGTGTATATAAATCATATACTTATTTTTCTCAACTAGACTATTATACAAGTAAACAAACTGCCTAGCAAATATTTGTAATCACATTGATTTACTCAGTTAAAAATGTATATTCCTTAAATTTTCTAGGCTTTATTCATTATTCAACAGTCCTTTTGCTTTCCCAGTGCAAAAATACTTCTCAGTTTCCAGAGAAGTAATTCTAAACTTCTAACTCAATTTTGAAATTCTTAAATGTATTTCATACCAATTCTTTTCATGTCTTTTTTAAGAATTCATATTATATTTGCCTGTCATAATTATTCTTCTGCCTCTCCACAATATCTAAAACATAATGAACACAGATCTAGAGATAGATAGCACTTGCAACTTTTTTTAAGGATAGTATAATTTTGTGAAACTAGAGACTCAAACTAATTTAGAAGAATTGGTTCTATCTCAAACCCTTTTATAATTGTAGACATCAATTCCCACTAATCTATGCTAATTCTACACTTTTCAGTCTGCATATCATTCTTTTTGATTGAGAATATAGCTTTATAATTTGAGTTGAGGAATAAAAGTACAAGAGGAGATAAATAATAAGAAAATAAAGAATCTCTCTTTTCTTACACTTTCCTCCTAGTCAACTTGTTGACAATATCTTCAATAAGAAATTGCAGGTGAAAGATGAATAGCTTCAGTGTTCTGCAAAGAAATAGTCAAGTCCATAAAATTTGACTTGGAAATTTGAAGCCATCACTTTGTAGTGCTTCATAGTTTTAATAAGGCATAAGCATATGAGAATAACACTTCTATTTAAAATAACTAAAAGCATTCATAGTCACATATTGTTTGAAAGGAGAAATTACATGGTACACAATTAAGAGAACAAACCTGTTTTATGACTTCTGATGAGTTTCTAAACATAGCCACCTCACTGTTTGGTTGATGATATTGTACATGGGGTTTTATGTCTAGAAATTAAAATCATTGTCTTGTTTAAGAAGTGTTCCCTGAAAGCATTTAGCAGAATTTTCCAAATAGAAATAGTATTACTTTTTAAATATAGTAGATCTATAATTTCTCTCAATATGGTTGAGAGATACACTGACATATTCAATCTCAAAATATGATGCTCAGAAATGGTACAACCTCATTTTTGTGGTCTTTCAAAAAAAATGCATGACCACTTTTCAATCTTGAAATATATTAGACAAAGCCAAGTCAAGGGACATTCATTAAAGTAACTGAACAACACTCTTTAAAAATGTAAAAAACACAAAAAGATATGGGAAGATGAAACACGTATTATAGGCTGAAAGAAACAAAGTTACATGGGGTCCTGATAGGGTCCTGAACAGAAAAAGGGCATTATTTGAATTTCAACAGCTTCATCTCTGTTGGTCAATTTCCTTTTTCATTATCCATGTTAGCAAAACGTCACGTGGGTTTATTACTAGGAGGGAAGGAGGCAACACAATCACATGCCGTGCTGACTGTGTGTGACCTGAGTAACATGCACAGAGGCTGATGATCTCTTTAAGACTTTGAAAAAAGATGATATCATTAGTGATAGATCATCATGCATAGGTATTATTTACTTAGTAATTTGTGTGCTAAAGCTGTAATAGTGAATTGTGTACCTCACACAGTTTCTTAGTTAAGAGTCCATGGTAACTAAAAAAATTGGACCATGCTGTTAGAAGACTGGTATTACAAACTAAACCATAATAACTAAAACTCATGCTTATCAACATCACTTAAAGCAAGTATTGGCCCTAATTTCTACAACAGAAAGTATGTGAGATTTGTAAAACATGTCATTTTCATAAACATTTTCCAATAGTGATTAATAAACAAGAGATCTATAGAATCTTAGTGAGATTGGTACATAATATGTGTTCTTCTATGCCTCTGGAGCTCAGAAGAGTGATTTCAGAGGTTCAATATAATTAATATCATGTTTTTTGATTACCTGATTTTTTATGTAATAAGATTACAGTTAGTCAAATATTACTAAAAGTAGCATGTATTCAACTCATAAAAATTCAAAATGATCTGTATTTTTGTTGAAATGTAGTTGATATACAGTATATTTGTTTCCCATATACAACATAGTGATACAACAGTTAAATACATTACTAAATGCTCACTATGCTAAGTGTAGTTACTATCAACATACAATTATAATATTATTATTTTTTTATATAGTTTCTTTTTTTTGAGAGGGCATCTCTCATATTTATTGATCAAATGGTTGTTCACAACAATAAAATTCTGTATAGGGGACTCAATGCACAATCATTAATCAACCCCAAGCATAATTCTCAACAGTCTCCAATCTTCTGAAGCATAACGAACAAGTTCTTACATGGTGAACAGGTTCTTACTTAGTGAATAAGTTCTTACATGGTGAACAGTACAAGGGCAGTCATATCACAGAAACTTTCACTTTTGATCACACATCATGAACTATAAACAATCAAGTCAGATATGATTATTCATTTGATATTTATACTTGATTTATATGTGAATCCCATATTTCTCCCTTGTTATTATTATTATTATCTTTAATAAAATGCTGAAGTGGTAGGTAGATGCAAGATAAAGTTAGAAAACATAATTTAGTGCTGTATGAGGGCAAATGTAGATGATCAGGTCTGTGCCTATAGACTAAGTATTAATCCAAGCTAGACAAGGGCAACAAAACATCCACGGATGCAGAAGATTTCTCTCAAAGCATGGGGGGTGAGGTTCTAAGCCTCACCTCTGTTGATACCCAATTTCTCACCTGATGGCCCCCCTGCGATTGTGCCTTTTTTAGGTTGTTCCTCCCTTGAGGAATCTTACCCGTCTCTGGCTAACCAGTCATCTTCCGGAGCCATACACGGAAATGTAAAGTTGGTAAGTGAGAGAGAAGCAATATTGTTTGAAAAGGTTAGCTTTTTACTTCTTTGCAGATTTATGCCCTGTGGCTTCTATGCCCAGCATTTGTCTTGAGGTATCTTTACCACTTGGAAAAATTATGATACTCAGTAATTTTCAATATGAGGCATGAATTCTATGAAAGGGTTGTAATTAGGAAGGAAGAAGAAAAGTTATAGAAGAAGCAGACGGAAGAAAACATGGGAAGATTGATTATTTCTTTGACATATCTTCTCGTAGAGTAACATAAGCATGTATAGGTTTTAACAAACTACTAATTAAATTGTGTACACACATTAACAGAATAGGAATACAGACACATAACAAAAGCAGACCTACAATTACCAGCCATATCCAGTGAAACCAAGAAAACCAGTTAGGTACCGTACGCATTTGTGAAAACTTATCAATAATATGATGGATATTGTCGAACTGAATTTGAATAGTTTGAGAAAAATCAGACAAATTGAAACAACACATTTCCAGGAACTGTTCACATCCCATATGTTCTTTTTGCAGTAGATAGTCTATAGTCGCATGATTTTGGAGCACTGCAACTTGCACTTTTCCTAATTCTTGGTTGAGTTCCGAAAATATAGATCCAGTCAAATTTGTTGTTTTACTGTATGCACAGGCCAGCTTAGGTATCTCCTTCTGTATTCCAATGGCAAGTCCAGGAACCAACAGGATGAATGCAGCTACAACTGCAGCAGCGCCAGGATCTTTGTTGAAGTTTTTTGATGATCATCTTCTGGAATGACTCTACCAGAGGATGTTGATGGTGGAAGTTCTTCCTCATATCATATCTTAATTCATTTTCTGGGTCACCAAATTAGGCTTTGATCACACAGGAACTGCTTTTATTTTTTAATAGAAAGGAATATTATCAGAAAAATATACTTCCATAGTTGATCATCTGACACCCTTTAAAAGATCAAAATTAAGGATATGTAAAGCATGCATTAATCATTGATTTGAAGTTAGTTTTATCCTATCAGGGACTAATCCCCCTTTTATTTCTCTTTTTTTTTGTTCTCATTAATCTACAATTACATGAAGAATATTATGTTTACTGGGCTCTCCCCTACACCAAGTCCCCCCCCAACAAACCCCATTACAGTCACTGTCCATCAGCATAGCAAAATGTTATAGAATCACTACTTGTCTTCTCTGTGTTGCACAGCCCTCCCCTTTCTCCCACCCCCCACATTATGCATGCTAATCATAATATCCCCTTTCTTCTTTCCCCCCCTTATCCCTCCCTACCCACCCATCCTCCCCAGTCCCTTTCCCTTTGGTACCTGTTAGTCCATTCTTGGTTTCTGTGAAACTGCTGCTGTTTCGTTCCTTCAGTTTTTCCTTTGTTCTTATACTCCACAGATGAGTGAAATCATTTGGTATTTCTCTTTCTCTGATTGGCTTATTTCATTGAGCATAATACCCTCTAGCTCCATCCATGTTGTTGCAAATGGTAGGATTTGTTTTCTTCTTATGGCTGAATAATACTCCTTTGTGTATATGTACCATGAATTCTTTATCCATTCACCTACTGATAGACACTTAAGTTGCTTCCAATTCTTGGATATTGTAAATAGAGCTGTGATAAACATAGAGGTGCATCTGTCTTTTTCAAACTGGAGTGATGCATTCTTAGGGTAAATTCCTAGGAGTGGAATTCCTGGGTCAAATGGTAAGTCTATTTTGAGCATTTTGAGGAAACTCCATACTGCTTTCCACAATGGTTGAACTAATTTACATTCCCACCAGCAGTGCAGGAGGGTTCCCCTTTCTCCACAACATCACCAACATTTGTTGTTGTTTGTCTTTTGGACGGTAGCCATCCTTACTGGTGTGAGGTGATATGTCATTGTGGTTTTAATTTGCATTTCTCTGATAACTAGTGATGTGGAGCATCTTTTCATGCGTCTGTTGGCCATCTGAATTTCTTTTTTGGAGAACTGCCTGTTCAGTCCCTCTGACCATTTCTTAATTGGATTATTTGTGTTTTGTTTGTTGAGGTGGGTGAGCTCTATATATATTTTGGCTATCAGGCCTTTATCAGATCTGCCATTTACAAATATATTCTCCCATACTGTAGGGTACCTTTTTGATCTATTGATGGTGTCTTTTTCTGTACAGAAGCTTTTCAGCTTGATATAGTCCCACTTGTTCATTTTTGCTGTTGTTTTCCTTGCTCGGGGAGATGTGTTCAAGAAGAGGTCACTCATGTTTATGTCTAAGAGATTTTTGCCTATGTTTTTTTCTAAGAGTTTAATGGTTTCATGACTTATGTTCAGGTCTTTGATCCATTTCAAATTTACTTTTGTGTATGGGGTTAGGCAATGGGCCAGTTTCATTCTCCTACATGTAGCTATCCAGTTTTGCCAGCACCATCTGTTGAAGAGACTGTCACTTTGCCATTGTATGTCCATGGCTCCTTTATCAAATATTAATTGACCATATATGTTTGGGTTAATGTCTGGAGTACCTATCTGTTTCACTGGCCTGTGGCTCTGTTCTGGTGCCAGTACCAAATTGTCTTGATTACTATGGCTTTGTAGTAGAGCTTGAAGTTGGGGAGTGAGATCCCCCCCACTTTATTCTTCATTCTCAGGATTGCTTTGGCTATTCGGGTTCTTTGGTGTTTCCATATGAATTTTTGAACTATGTGTTCCAATTCATTGAAGAATGTTGCTAGTAATTTGATAGGGATTGCATTAGGTCTGTATATTGCTTGGCCAGGATGGCCATTTTGATGATATTAATTCTTTCTAGCCAAGAGCATGGGATGAGTTTCCATTTGTTAGTGTCCCCTCCTATTTCTCCTAAGAGTGTCTTGTAGTTTTCAGGGTATGAGTCTTTCACTTCTTTGGTTAGGTTTATTCCTAGGGATTTTATTCTTTTTGATGCAACTGTGAATGGAGTTGTTTTCCTGATTTATCTTTCTATTGGTTCATTGTTAGTGTATAGGAAAGCCACAGATTTCTGTGTGTTAATTTTATATCCTGCAACTTTGCTGTATTCCGATGTCAGTTCTAGTAAATTTGGAGTGGAGTCTATAGGGTTTTTTATGTACAATATCATGTCATCTGCAAATAGTGAAAGTTTAACTTCTTCTTTACAAATCTGGATTCCTTGTATTTCTTTGTTTTGTCTAATGGCCGTGGCCAGGACCTCCAGTACTATGTTAAATAACAGTGGGGAGAGTGGGCATCCCTGTCTTGTTCCCAATCTCAGAGGAAAAGCTTTTAGCTTCTCACTGTTCAGTATGATGTTGGCTGTGGGTTTACCATATATGGCCTGTATAATGTTGAGGTACTTGCCCTCTATACCCATTTTGCTGAGAGTTTTTATCATGAATGAATGTTGAATTTTGTCAAATGCTTTTTCAGCATCTATGGAGATGATCATGTGGTTTTTGTCCTTCTTTTTGTTAATGTGGTGGATGATGTTGATGGATTTTCGAATGTTGTACCATCCTTGCATCCCTGGGATGAATCCCACTTGGTCATGGTGTATGATCCTTTTGATATATTTTTGAATTTGGTTTGCTAATATTTTATTGACTATTTTTGCATCTACATTAATCAGGGATATTGGTCTGTAATTTCCTTTTTTGGTGGGGTCTTTGCCTGGTTTTGGTATTAGGGTGATGTTGGCTTCATAGAATGAGTCTGGGAGTAGTGCTTCCTCTTCTATTTTTTGAAAACTTTAAGGAGAATGGATATTATGTCTTCTCTGTGTGTCTGATAAAATTCCGAGATAAATCCATCTGGCCCGGGGGTTTTGTTCTTGGATAGTTTTTTGATTACCATTTCAATTTCTTTGCTTGTAATTGGTTTGTTTAACTTTTGTGTTTCTTCCTTGGTCAGTCTTGGAAGGTTGTATTTTTCTAGGAAGTCGTCCATTTCTTCTAGGTTTCCCAGCTTGTTAGCACATAGGTTTTCATAGTTGTCTTTAATAATTCTTTGTATTTCTGTGGAGTCTGTTGTGATTTTTCCATTCTCATTTCTGATTCTGTTGATGTGTGTTGATTTTCTTTTTCTCTTAATAAGGTTGGCTAGAGGCTTATCTATTTTGTTTATTTTCTCAAAGAACCAGCTCTTTGTTTCATTGATTTTTTCTATTGTTTTATTCTTCTCAATTTTGTTTATTTCTTCTCTGATCTTTATTATGTCCCTCCTTCTACTGACTTTAGGCCTCATTTTTTCTTGTTTTTCCAGTTTTGATAATTGTGATGTTAGACTATTCATTTGGGATTGTTCTTCCTTCTTTAAGTGTGCCTGGATTGCTATATACTTTCCTCTTAAGAATGCTTTCACTGCATCCCACAGAAGTTGGGGCTTTGTGTTGTTGTTGTCATTTGTTTCCATATATTCCTTCATCTCTATTTTAATCTGTTTGCTGATTTGTTGATTATTTATGAGCATGTTGTTAAGCCTCCATGTGTTTGTGAGCCTTTTTGTTTTCTTTGTCTAATTTATTTCTAGTTTTATACCTTTGTGGTCTGAAAAGTTGGTTGGTAGGATTTCAATCTTTTGGAATTTACTGAGGCTCTTTTCGTGTCCCAGTATATGGTCTATTCTGGACACCATGTGCACTTGAGAAGAATGTGTATCCTGTTGCTTTTGGATGTAGAGTTCTATAGATGTCTATTAGGTCCATCTGTTCTAGTGTGTTGTTCAGTGCCTCTGTGTCCTTACTTATTTTCTGCCCAGTGGATCTATCCTTTGGGGTGAGTGGCGTGTTGAAATTTCCTAAAATGAATGCATTGCATTCTTTTTCCCCCCTTAGTTCTGTTAGTATTTGTTTCACATATGCTGGTGCTCCTGTGTTGGGTGCATATATATTTAGAATAGTTATATACTCTTGTTGGACTGAGCCCTTTATCATTATGTAATGTCCTTCTTTATCTCGTTACTTTCTTTGTTTTGAAGTCTATTTTGTCTGATACTAGTACTGCAACCCCTGCTTTCTTCTCTCTGTTGTTTGCCTGAAATGTTTTTCTATTCCTTGACTTTTAGTCTGTGTATGTCTTTGGGTTTGAGGTGAGTTTCTTGTAAGTAGCATATAGATGGGTCTTGCTTTTTTATCCATTCTATTAATCTGTGTCTTTTGATTGTTGCATTCAGTCCTTTTACATTTAGGGTGAGTATTGAAAGATATGTACTTATTGCTATTGCACGCTTTAGATTCGTGGTTACTGAAGGTTCAAGGTTAGCCTCTTTAGTATCTTACTGCCTAACTTAACTCGCTTATTGAGGTGTTATATACACTGTCTGGAGATTCTTTTCTTCTCTCCCTTCTTATTCTTACTCCTCCATTCTTTATATGTTGGTTGTTTTATTCTTTGCTCTTTCATGATTGTTTTAACTGCTTTTAGTGGGTAGTTGATTTTATTTTTTGCCTTTAGTTAGTATTTGGTTGGTCTGCTTTCTTTTCTGTGATTTTATTTTCTCTGGTAACATCTGTTTAGTCTTAGGACTGCTCCCTTCTAGAACATTCCCTGTAAAATACCCTGTAGAGGTGGTTTGTGGGAGGCAAATTCCCTCAATCTTTGCTTGTCTGGGAATTGTTTAATCCCTCCTTTATATTTAAATGATAATTGTGCTGGATACAGTATCCTTTGTTCAAGGCCATTCTGTTTCATTGCAATAAATATATCATGCCATTCTTTTCTGGCCTGTAAGGTTTCTGTTGAGAAGTCTGATGATAGCCTGATGGGTTTTCCTTTATAGGTGACCTTTTTCTCTCTAGCTGCCTTTAAAACTCTGTCCTTTTCCTTGATATTTGCTTGTTTAATTATTATGTGTCTTGGTGTTGTCCTCATTGGGTCCTTTCTGTTTGGAGTTCTGTGTATTTCCATGGTCTGTTTGATTATTTCCTCCCCCAGTTTGGGGAAATTTTAGGAATTATTTCTTCAAAGGCACTTTCTATCCCTTTTTCTCTTCTTCTTCTGGTACCCCTATGATATGGATATTTTTCCTTTTCGATTGGTCACACAGTTCTCTTCATATTGTTTCATTTCTGGAGATCCTTTTATCTCTCTCTGTGTCTGCTTCTATGCGTTTCTGTTCTCTGGTTTCTATTCCATCAATGGCCTCTTACATCCCATCCATTCTGCTTATAAATCCTTCCAGAGTTTGTTTCACTTCTGTAATCTCCTTCCTGGCATCTGTAATCTCCCTCCGGACTTCATCCCTTCACTCTTGTATATTTCTCTGCATCTCCGTCAGCATGTTTATGATTTTTATTTTGAATTCTTTTTCAGGAAGACTGGTTAGGTCTGTCTCCTTCTCTGGTGTTGTCTCTATGATCTTGGTCTGCCTGTAATTTTGCCTTTTCATGGTGATAGCGAGTTTGCAGAGCTGGCACTAGTGACGGCTGGGAGAACTTCCCTTCTTGTTGATTTGTGGCCTTCCTCTACTGGGTGAACAGCTACCTCTAGTGGCTTGTGCTGGGCAGCTGTGTGCAGAAAGGGCTTCTGATTCCTGCCCGGCTGCAATGTAGTTTATCTCCTCTGTCTGCTGTGGGCGTGGCCTGCCTCGGGCTGCTGCTCCGATATGGTAGAGCCGTGTTGGAGGGGGAATAGCCGGGAGCTGTTTATGTCTGTGAGGGGCCTCTGTTCTCCCCTGCTATCCAGGGGTTTAGGGTGCCTGGAGTTCCCTGCTGCTGGACTAAGTGTCCCAGGATGCTTCCATCCGGTTTTGGGGTCCCTGTCCCTTTAAGACTTCAAAAAAGCACTCGCTCTTCATTGTTCCCAGGGCACCGGCTGCAGGGACCCTGTCACATGTCTCACTGTCCTGTTTCCCTAGTATCTAGGACCCCACGCATACACTGTGTCTGCACTCTGGTGCGGATGTCTAGGGCTGGCTATTTAGCAGTCCTGGACTCCCTCTCTCTCCCCGCTCCAACTCCTCTCCTCCCACCCAGAGCTGGGGTGTGGTGCCAGGGCTTGTATCTTACCCCCTTTGCAAGGCACTGTTTTCTTACACGTGTGGATGTGTTTGGTTGTTGTCCTGTGTCTTCTGGTCTCTCTTTTAGTAAGAGCTGTCTTTGTTGTATTTTCAAAAATATATGTGGTTTTGGGAGGAGATTTCTACTGCTCTGCTCATGCCACCATCTTGCCTCCGCTCTCTGAATTATAATATTATTGACTGTTTTCCCTATGCTGTACTGTCATTCCCATGAGTAATTTGTTTTACAATTGGAAATTTGTACCTCTTTAGCCTCTTTACTTATTTCACCCATCTTTCCACTGCTTTTCCCTATGACACCCAGCAGTGTTATTTTTAAATGAGTTAACGCAAAGACAACTGCCTGCTATGACTAATCAACTGGGAAATGTTGGCAACATTGATAACAGCTTTCTTACATTCTAGTTCCATGAATGAAAGTGTATTGACACTGAAATCTTAAATCATTTTTCAATTCAATATACAGAGTTAAATAAATCACATTGCTCATATCGAAAAATTCAATTTAAGGCATTGGTCCTATGAGGTATTTTTTAAATGTGCAAAAGCTGGTAGGTATTCCTAATTAATTAAATATTTTGTTTTCTCCTCTCAGCAATCAACTTAGCCATGAAGAACACTAACATAATAATTAAGACTTCATATAATACATACTTTTAACACTAATAAGCTCTTTTATATCAGTTACAAAACAATATACAGAATTGTTTCATTTTTAATACACTATCATCGAGTATGTAGAACACATTAGGATTGGGTTGAGTTCAACATGATAGATGATCACAGATAGTAATTGTTGGGAAAATAAGTGAAAGATCAAGAAGAGAATGCAAGGCTCTTCTGTGTTCCTGTTATCCCACAGATGGGTGTGCCCTAGTCAGGAACTGGAATAGGACACTCAGTGGAATTGCAGTTGCAAAGATTCAGCCCTTTTAGTCTATCTTCTACTTATAACCTTTTCAGGAGGGTATACATAGACTACTGGGCCAGGCAGTCAGGATTTAGATATTACCTCTTTAGCCACTTTTTCTTGGAAACACAGCTTCCCAGCACCTTTTGTCCCTGGGAGAAATAACAGCCTGTATAGCCTGTGGGGATGAGCTGCTGGTCTTGGGGAGTCAGTTAGCAGCAGTTCACTGACAGAAGGCACAGGGCCAGGGTGGTTCCAGTTATTTTTATAAACTGAGGCACACAGAACATTAGAGGCAGGAGAAATGCAGAACAGACATCCTTTCTTTTAATGTTTTCCTGTTCTTGTCAGCATCCTTCCAATAGCACTGGTCCACCCCAGCATTTGCCTTCATTTGACCTGCAGGGACCAGGCTCCCATGAGCTTTCAAGTGGTTTGGGCTCCCTTCTCAGCTGCCTGGACCCCAGATCTCATGGTGTTTTTTCTCTGGGACCTTGACTTAGTTTCTTTAATTACCAAATTTTGAATTTTGATCTATGAATACTATAGTTAAAATGTGTTGAGGAGATGGAGATCATGTGTGTGTGTGTGTAGGCGGTGTGTTGAGGAATGGTGAGCCAGATCTCAGTCTGCAAAGTGAGAAGTGAAAAACAAAAACAAAAGAAATTTTAAATGGAGAGAAATGCAATAAATAGCAACACAAATGTTGGGGACTGCCTTTGTCTTCTCACCTGCTTGTAGGCAGAATGGGAAAGCACCTTCCCCCATGTCTGAACGCAACAAGGGAAAGCACCAGCTTAAGAACAACCGGTGCAGTCCTTGGAAGTTATCTGTCCACAGAAACATATCTTGTCCTCGAAGACGAGCCAAGACTCCTCACTCTGAAAATAGGGAGACCTTGAAGATGTGTGGAAACACCACCCTTGCTTCTGGCTATGCCCTTCCCCCACTTGCTGATATGGCGGGAATGGAGAACAAAGAATATTCTGTTTACACATTCCATGAGCAACTAACTGGAACCCTGCTGAGCCTACCTTTGCCCGGCTACTGCTGACGTCAATACTGTGCTTGATTGTCTATTGGATAATGCTATGTCCTGGAATCATGTAACCCTGCTGCATTTTATAAACCCTGGACCTTTAATAAATACCAACCTAAGACAGGGAGTGGTCAACAGAGGACTATGGCCCCATGATGGGTAAGGATTTACTTCAACCATACAACCTAAGACAGGCACATACCTTGACCCAGTCTGAGTTAGGCTGGTTGTTTTATTAAAGAAAAAAGGGGGAGATGTTGGGGACCGCCTTTGTCTTCTCACCTGTTTGTAGGCAGAATGGGAAAGCACCTTCCCCCATGTCTGAACGCAGCATGGGAAAACACCAGCTTGAGAACAACCGGCGCAGTCCTTGGAAGTTATCTGTCCACAGAAACATATCTTGTCCTTGAAGACGAGCCAAGACTCCTCACTCTGAAAATAGGGAGACATTGAAGATGTGTGGAAACACCGCCCTTGCTTCTGGCTATGCCCTTCCCCCACTTGCCAATGTGGCAGGAATGGAGAACAAAGAACATTCTGTTTATGCATTCCATGAGCAACTTACTGGAACGCTGCTGAGCCTACCTTTGCCCGGTTACTGCTGACATCAATACTGTGCTTGATTGTCTATTGGATAATGCTATGTCCTGGAATCATGTAACCCCACTGCATTTTATAAACCCTGGACCTTCAATAAAGTTTTGCTGGCGATGCATGGGAGCATCAGCCCTCCCAGTTCTTTCTGTCTTTCTTTCTTTTCTTCACCCCCCTTCCGCACTTCAGGACCTGCTCGACTAGGCGCGGCTGGACCGTGACAAGTGGTGCCCGAACAGGGACCTGAAGGAGAGGGAGAAGGTGAGGGCCACCACGAGGCCAATAGAGAAGAGAAAGCCCTGGCCAGGGTAACCAGAGAAGACGCGCAAGAGAAGAGGCACAAGAAACGTGGACGTGGTAAGTGAATTTTTCTGGGAGTCCAATACGGGACAGGCAGGGAGCAAACAGTTATATGTTTGCGGGCTAAAGAGGTTGTTAGCCGCCAGAGGAATTAAAGTAGGGAAACCCCAATTAGAAATATTTTTAGATTTTATTGAGAAAGTGTGCCGTTAGTTCCCGGAAGAAAGGACAGTAGACATAGAATTGTGGAATGAGGTAGGAAAGGGACTTCAATCTTATTATTCTACCCATGGTCCAAAAAAGGTTCTGGTGGACACATTTGGCCTGTGGACCTTAATTAGAGACTCTTACATGACTTAAGGCAAATTAATGCAGTTCTTAAACCTATGGGACCTTTACAACAAGGCCTCCCTTTTCTGGCTATGATTCCAAAAGACTGGAATATGGCTATCATTGACCTTAAAGATTGCTTTTTCACCTTGCTCCCCATTCAAAGCAGTCCTCCTAGCCCTGCGTTACTTCCTCCTGTGTAATGTAAATACAGCCTGTGATTAAGCTGAACCCTCAGATCAACATGTAAATAGCTCCATTCTATTAACTGCTTTCCTTAGAGGCAATAATCCTGGAGCTAAGCATTTCCTCCTCAGCAGCCCCAGGGAAGCCAAAGAAGCTTGTGACTCAGATCAGGGCTAGTAGGGAAAAGTCACACAGTCCCTGCATTTATCAGAGAGGCAGGGGCGTCTTGAGGAATGACTAAAGCTCGGGCAGAACAAAACTAGGAAAACTAACTGAGAGCAGTTGGATCCCTAAACTCTAAAAAGAAGTATCTTATCTTCTGCACACAAACCTGGCCCCAGTACAAACTCTCTGATTAGAGAGGCTTGGCCCCTAAAAAAGGTATGCAATATAATGTTATGCAGCTAAATATATAGAGTGTATTCTTGAAAACTTAAGTACTTTTAATCAAATAAACTAAGAAGAAAGAAGACCATTGAGTATTAGAAACTCAAATCTTTATGTCAGTTTGTCTGTATATGTATTTATATGAAGAGTGTTGTTAACTGTAGTCATTATGTCTCAGTCTGTATGTTTGTGTGTCTAAGTGTGTAACAAAAAAAATATTTTCTACCTCCGGAAGGTATTAATAAAATTGATTTAAAAACAACTGCTTGTGAAAATTGGGCATTCTAAAACTTCCAGAAAATCTAATAAAAAAATATTATGCATTAATGCTAATTTAAGCTTAACTGAAATGGACATGTCCTTATAGTTATTAGCTGCCAAAGTTTACTTAAAGTCATTTAAGTTGATATTACCTGTTAAATATTCCAAGAAAATACTTAAAGAAAGGCTTGACTTTGATGTGTGGTGAAAGTTTTATAAGTAATTTAGCATGGTTGCTAAAAATAAGTAAACAAGTGTAGCAAATAAACTTTTTAATAATAATACTGTATTAATCTATAACAATGTATATATCTGCAAGCCTAAGAATTTTTGTGGTAACCAATATTCTTAAAGTTTGCTAAGCTATATAGACATATTTTGTACTTAATGAGAAATTGTGCTATAAGGCACATTTCTAAAAATGATAAAATATGTTCATAAATGTATCAATCTGAAGAATGCTAGTGTAACAGTTTCCAATGATATATTTTTCAGTGTTCTCTGAAAGTTAAAGTATCAAATAGTTTTAAGTTCTAATGAAAACTACTTGATATAATAAGGAAAATATTTTAGTATGTTAAAGATGTGTGTGTTAATAAGAGAAAGTAAAAAGAATGGAAATTAGTTTTGTTGAGAGTAAAAGAAGGTTAGTTGTTCTAAAGTATAGCTATTTATTTAAAGGGAGACAGAGACAAAGAGAGAGAGCAGTGTGGTGCATCAGCGTGGTGCCTTTTGTTGTGGCAGATCAGCTCAGCCTGTTGCTTTGGGGGAGAGTCAAGATGTTTAGAGATATGGTGGGATAAACCCAGCCAAGCCCCAGGCAAGCCCAGGCATAGTTATCACCGGCTTGTGTGCTTGGGACCATAGGGCAAATGAAGAATAAATTACTATATTCTTACAGATATAATCATGCTGTATTAAATTAAAGCAAGTGAGTCTTAATATCGAGAACACAGCAAAATTGGAATTTTGTTTTCAGTTGGAAAGACAAAGTATTCTTTAACTGTTAGTCTGCTCTTAATATTGAAAGATTGCAAAGGGTTCTCTAATTGTTTTATTAAAACAGTTTCTTATGCTTAAAGTCTTAATGAATTGTCTGAGTATTTAAGAAAATAAGATCTTAATATTAAAAAGACTAAGCTAAGTGTTAACAACTATGTAACCTGCATTTGCTTTTAAACTTTCTTACTATCATTCTAGTTAAATAATAAGTGTTATTTAATAACTATAATTCTATTTAGGCAAGTGCCTTAAAAACTTTTGACAGCTTCCCAAAACCAAAATTTAAAAAGGTATTTTTACCTCTCAATTAACTCTGATATTTTCCAGAGGGCCCCTGGTACATATCAGTAGAATTTCTTCTCATCAAAGAAAATATTTGACTAATTTGGCTTATTTACCTGGTATATACTCACCTAAAAAGTGCTGTCAAAAAGAATAATGCTCAATTTTATTACTGAGTGTTTTGGTACATAAATATACAAACTTCCATATATCAACTATCTTACAGTAAGTTCTCATCAAATCTTTAACCATTGTCATTTGTAAATCTTTTCTTGTTTATAATCACTGTTTAATTACTACTAAACTAGTGAAGAACTAGATTTCAGCAAATTGAGTATTGGTTACTTAGGATTGAGTAAACTAAGGAAAAATGATTTTGTAGCTTCTTGTTTCAAGTGTTGCTGATAAAATGTTTGAAGCTTTATCTCTTAAGCTGACTGACAATGCTCCAGTTTACCTCTCCCCTGTGTTACATACATTTTTTTCAGCTATATAACATTACTCATAATACAGGCATTTCATACAATTCTACAAGTCAAGCTCTCATTGAATATTGTCACATTATTCTTAAACATTATTTATTAATACAAAGAGGGGGGATTACTCCCTGATATGATAAAATTAGTTGCAAGCTGAAGATTGGTGCATGCTTTACATATCCTTAATTTTGATCTTCTGGAGGGTGATAGATGGTCAGTGGTAGAGGTACATTTTTCTGATAATATTTCCTTTTCTGAAACAACAACAGTTCCTGTGTAATAGTCTCCAATGAGTTCTTCACTATGGCATAAAGATCATATCAAGGTGTGTGGGGCAAGGGGTTTGCTTGTGTTTTTACAGAGGATCAATGCTTGATCTGGCCGCCCAGAAAATGAATTCAGATACGATATGAAGGAGAACTTCCAACATCAACATCCTTTGGAGGAGTCATTCCAGAAGGTGACCATCAAAAAACCTCAACAAAAGTCTGCATGTCAAACACGGAAAACTGAAGCCCACTAAATAATAGTATTTTTTTTTTTTATTTCCAATAATGGCACTTATGTATGTACATACTACAGAAGAAATGTATAGACACATGATAGAGGAAAACTTAGATAGAATGATATTGCTGATTGGTCTGTTAGAAATGGTGATCATTATGATATTTATAAAGCAGTTTTGTCCCGAGAAGATATTGGCAGTTATACTTGTGAAAAGTTTCAAAAAAGAACTCCTGTCATATTGTATAAGAGAATTAGGTGTATTTAAATATATCACTCATTCCAGAAAATAATTTTTCCTCACCTAACTTGTAGTTACAACAACTTGTGAGCCAAAAGTTGCACAAGTTATCTTTTTGTGTAGCAAGAAATTCCTCTATCAGTGAACTGTTGAAGAAGAATTTAATAGGCATAAGACTTTCTCCTATGGTGTTTACTAATATCTCAGGCATAAACATCACTCTTCTCCCTAAAGTGCTTGCGCCTGATGCCTAATTAAATTTACCTATTAATATTACTATAATTACTGATTGTGTATGTATTACTTGTACTCGTGTAGCCTCTTACTGCAATTGTGCAATCATTGTAAAATGGTCTTCTAGATATAGATTTCCAAATAGTTGGGTATTTTTGTGTGATAATGAAATATATTAAGCCCTTTCTCCACACTATCAAGGTGTTGATAGTGTAAGACGCATTCTTCCTGCTCTAATAGACCATCCTGAATATAAGCACAAGAGACTTCTCTGAGTTCTGCCATCTGACTGTGATGAAAACTTGAAACTTTAAGGTCCTGTCACTGTTGCAGTTGCAGCTGCATTCCTCCTGCCAGTTCCTAGACTTGTCATTGGAATGCTAAAGGAGATATCTAAGCTAGCCTGCGCATATAGCAAAACAAACTTGACTGCTTCTGTATTATCTGAACTCAACCAAGAACTGAGAGAATTGTGAGCTGCAGTGCTTCAGAATCGCGCTGCTGTGAACTGTCTGATGTTAAAAGAGCATGTAAGATGTGATCAGTTTCCAAGAATGTGCTGTTTCAATTTCTCAAACTACCCAAAATCAATTAGATGATATCCCTCATATTGTCAATAAGTTTTTACAAATACCTAAGCTATCTAACTAGTTTTCTTAATTTCATTAGATATAACTAGTAATTGTAAGTCTGCCTTTGTTATGTATCTGTATTCCTATTCTGTTAATTTGTGTATGCAATTTAACTAGTAGTTTGTCAAAACCTATATATATATATATATATTCAAGTTATGTCTGTCTTTTGACATGTTCGATCTCAGCCATGTAATGCATATTTCCCACAAAACTGGGTTACCATATAATCCACAAGGCCAAGGCATTGTGGAACATGCCCATGGCACCCTTAAAGCTCAATTGGAAAAAACAAAAAAAGGGGAGTTATATCCCCAGTCACCACAGAACCATTTAAATCATATCTTATTTGCAGCTAAAACTGCATCTGATATATTAAATCAGATAAAAGACATGTGCAAAGAACCCCTGAATAGTCTCTGGCACGCTGTCACACCTCTCTTAACCCTAAGCATTTGATGTCTTCTGTTGCTGTTACTAGGGCCTTGTGTCCCTCACAGCATGTAGAGACTCATCCAACAAGCCTTGAGACCTGCGTTATTTGAAATTGCAGATGGCCTCCCCCCACTTGAAAATGCATAATTCTAAAGTCAAGTATGGTAGCCAACTACGGGTAAGATATGGTTGAATTGTAAATACCAACCTAAGACAGGGAGTGGTCAACAGAGGACTATGGCCCCATGATGGGTAAGGATTTACTTCAACCATACAACCTAAGACAGGCACATACCTTGACCCAGTCTGAGTTAGGCTGGTTGTTTTATTAAAGAAAAAAGGGGGAGATGTTGGGGACCGCCTTTGTCTTCTCACCTGTTTGTAGGCAGAATGGGAAAGCACCTTCCCCCATGTCTGAACGCAGCATGGGAAAACACCAGCTTGAGAACAACCGGCGCAGTCCTTGGAAGTTATCTGTCCACAGAAACATATCTTGTCCTCGAAGACGAGCCAAGACTCCTCACTCTGAAAATAGGGAGACATTGAAGATGTGTGGAAACACCGCCCTTGCTTCTGGCTATGCCCTTCCCCCACTTGCCAATGTGGCAGGAATGGAGAACAAAGAACATTCTGTTTACGCATTCCATGAGCAACTTACTGGAACGCTGCTGAGCCTACCTTTGCCCGGTTACTGCTGACGTCAATACTGTGCTTGATTGTCTATTGGATAATGCTATGTCCTGGAATCATGTAACCCCACTGCATTTTATAAACCCTGGACCTTCAATAAAGTTTTGCTGGCGATGCGTGGGAGCATCAGCCCTCCCAGTTCTTTCTGTCTTTCTTTCTTTTCTTTGCCCCCCTTCTGCACTTCAGGACCTGCTCAACTAGGTGCGGCTGGACCGCGGCACACAAACATATTTAAAGATGTAGAAATTCATACTAAAACTTCGGATAAAAGAGTAGAAATGAAATGTTTTTGGGAATTCTAAATGGAGGGGATCAGTGGACATATTCTTAACAAATCTCACTGAATTATTTAATACTCTAAAGTAAATGCATGTTACATGTTGACATTCTGACAAAATAAAAACTAAAATAAGATACCTATTCAGGAAACTAATTCCATACAATGAAGGCTGAAGGGTCCCCACCAGTAAGATGGCAAACTTCCGGCTTCTCTTCGGGGTCCTCGGTTCCCACCGGTGCCACCTGAAGTCCAATCACCTCTCGCCCCCTCCCAATCCCAGCACATAGCCAACAGCCACCAGCCCCATAGAAGTAACACCACAATCACCCTATGCCCCTTCCTATATAACCCAGCACCTTTCCCTAATAAAGCGGAACTCTCCGGTGAATTGCTGTTGTGTGTCTCTCCTTTCCTTTCATTGGTGCTGAAACCTAGGAGACGGGACACCCCAACTGGGCCCCGTCTTCCCCCAACACCAGCAGCAGCTTGCCCTCGTCCTCTTTTTCCGGCGCTGGCTCATCACACTCACCACTCCTCTCTGGCCTTTAGGTAAGTTTTCCCCCCTGGGGTGGGCCACTCTTCCCTGAGCTATCGCAGTGCCATTGACCGTGATCGTCCGGCAAGGCCCTGATGCTCGGGGACGAGGAGGGAACGCTCCCCGCCTCAGGCCTTCACGGCTGCAGCAGATCCTCAGGCCGCTCCTCCAAAAGCCAAAAACCCCCGCCTCAGCTGAAACTTTTTAAGCAAAATCTCCCCAGGGTGGGCCACTCTTCTCTGAGCTATCGCAGTGCCATTGACCGTGATCGTCCGGCAAGGCCCTGATGCTCGGGGACGAGGAGGGAACACTCCCTGCCTCAGGCCTTCATGGCTGCGGCGGACCCTCAGGCCCCTCCCCCGACAGCCATAAATCCCCGCCTCAGGCCTTCATGGCTGCAGCGGACCCTCAGGCCCCTCCTCCAAAAGCCATAAACCCCCGCCTCAGGCCTTCACAGCTGAAGCAGACTCTCAGGCCCCCCCCCTCCAACAGCCATAAATGAGGTGACTCCTTTGCGGATGAGAACGCTCCCTTTCCCGCCCCCTCCTCCTTCTGTTCCATCCGCCGAAACCTGTTCGGTCTGCCGAAAACACCTAGTGCTAGGTACCTCGTGACTCCGGCACTCTGCCTTCTTAGGGAAGTCTGGGTGACGACCCACACTTCCCAAGAAATTCCAACTCGTATACAAGTTTCCGCAGACCACCAAGGATCATCGGGGACGCCCTTTATCTCCTTGTGGTCTGCCTCCAGTCCGAGGATCTCCGTTTGTCTTCCCCTGTTTGTCTCCTTCTCTGTCCTTTAGCCATGGGAGCCTCCTCATCCCTCCCTGAAAGTTCACCTCTTGAATGCCTGCTTAAGCATCTGGCTACCCTCTCCCTGATGCCTGATATAAAACCAAAACTTCTCCGTAAATATTGCTCCCAAGATTGGCCGACATACACCCTAGACAATAACAACCAATGGCCTGCAGGGGGAACTCTTGATCCTAACATCACTCGCAATCTCTTTAACTACTGCCAGCGCCTGAAAAAATGGAAGGAGGTTCCCTAAAGCGAAGCTTTTCGCCTCCTAGCTCAAAATCCCAGCCTCTGCACCACCTGCTCCCCGCCCCAAGTTCTCCTAGCCTGCAAGCCATCTCCCTCCCCTCCACACACTCCCAGTCCCTCTTCAATTACTTTTGACCCGGCCTACGAGCCTCCGCCATACAGACTTCCCCCTTCGGCCCCTCCCCCTCCTACAACCCCTCCACCCTCCGCCGCCGCTGCCGCCTCTTTCCCCACGGCAGAAGCTTCCCGTCCTCTCCCTTCCCCTTCTTCTCCTACAACAGCCCCTCCCCCTTCCTCTACCGCCGCCACCGCTGCCTCTTTCCCCGTGGCAGAAGCTTCCCATCCTCTCCCTTCCCCTACAACAGCCCCTCCCCCTTCCTCTATCGCCACCGCCGCCTCCACCCCCGCAGAAGCCTCCCATCCTCTCCCTTCCCCCTCCTCCACCATCTCCTCCTGCACCTCACCACCTCCTCCTCCGTCCCCCTCACCTTCCCCCCTCCCGCAAATCGAGCCTGAGCCTTTCAGCCCAGCCCCCTCTAACTAAGTTCCAAGAGCCTTGTCCATCTTTGCCCCCTCAGATTCGGTCCCGAAGGCCTCCCAAAATTATCACGGCTTTACCCCATCACCTGTTTCCCCCACACAGACTGAGCCAGAACCCTTCAGTCCCCCTCAGACTCGGTCCCGAGGGCCACCAAAATTATCGCCCTGCTCCGGGAAGTAGCAGGATCCGAAGGCATCGTGCGCGTTCACGTCCCTTTCTCCTTAGGAGATTTAGCCCAACTAGAGAAATGCCTAGATTCCTTTTCCACTGATCCCACGACATACATCAGGGAGTTTCAATGGACCCTCCAGTCTTACAGCCTCACGCATCATGACATTTTCATGCTCCTGGCCAATACTCTCCTCCCTGAGGAGCGTAGACGAGCTTGGGACTTCGCCCAAACGCATGCTAACGAAAGCCACAGGACTCACCACACCTACCCCCTGGCCCCACTGCTGTCCCCGAACAAGACCCACACTGGGATTATAACACCGCCGTGGGTCTCCGCTCTCGAGATATTTTTGCCTCCTGCTTAATAGCAGGTCTAAAAAAGGCAGCTCGTAAAGTAGTCAATTTTCAAAAGCTCCAAGACATAATTCAAAAGAGAGACGAAACCCCCTCTGAGTTCTTAGATAGACTCACTCAAGCCCTATTACAGTATACCAGCCTGGACCCAGAAACACCTGAAGGAAGACAGGTCCTTATGACATACTTCCTAGCTCAAAGCTACCCCGACATTAAAGCTAAACTCAAAAAGTTAGAACAGGGCCCGCTACCCCACAGACTGAGATCCTAACAGTGGCCTTTAAAGTCTTCCATAACCGGGAGGAGGAGAAAGAACGCCATAAACAAAAAGCTGATCAGGCCAATTTCCAGTTGTTGGCCCAGCTGATAAAACCACAACCTGGGCGCCCCTCTACAGACAAGCCCCCCCCAGGAGCTTGTTTCAAGTGCGGAAAAGAGGGACATTGGTCAAGGGTGTGCCCCTCCCCCAGATCTCCTACCACCCCATGCCCCAGATGCCACAAAAAGGGCCACTGGGGGTCTGATTGCCCAACCACCTGAAGGGGAGGCTGGACGAACAACCCCCATCCTAAGCCCGCCGTAGTGGGGCTGGCAGAAGAAGATTGATGGGGCCCGGGGGCTTCTCACCCGACCATTTCCATCACCAAACAGGAGCCCAGGGTTACTTTAATAGTAGACGGTGGCCCCATCTCCTTCCTCCTAGATACAGGAGCCACCTTCTCAGTCTTGCGAGAATACCGGGGCCCTACCACGCCAGCCATTACTCCTATAGTCGGGGTAAGAGGTAAACAGATTTTCCCATTAAACCCCCCTCCTTTTATGCACAACCCTAGACAGTCCCATACCTTTCTCCCACTCCTTCCTAGTTATGCCCCAGTGTCCCATCCCTTTACTAGGATGGGACATCCTTTCCCTCTTCCACGTTTCCATAACTATATCCAATCCCACAGCCCCCAGTACTCCCTTTCTGATGGCCCTCATAGCCGACAACCCCCCTCTACCCAATGAAAGCTCCGGTTCTGCCCTTATACATCCTGTAAATCCCAAAGATTGGGACATTACAAGCCCCTCCATGGCCCTATGTCCCCCTGCCTCTATCAAATTACATGACCCCTCTCAGTATATCTGTCAGGCCCAATACCCCCTAACCACTTCAGCCCTCATAGGCCTCCAACCCATCATTCAAGATCTCTTAAACAAAAACTACCTCAGACCCACTCACTCCCCATTTAATACCCCCATATTAGCTGTTAAAAAAAACAACGGATCTTTTCGCCTTGTCCAATACCTTCGCCTCATCAACATAGCCGTTGTCCCTATCCATCCCCTAGTTCCAAATCCATACACCCTTTTATCGCAGATCCCTGCTTCCGCATCCCACTTCTCAGTCCTAGATCTCAAGGACACATTTTTTTCTATCCCTCTAGACCCTTCCTCGCAGGATTTTTTTGCCTTCACCTGGATGGACCCATACACCAGACATTCTGTACAACTTACTTGGACAGTTTTACCACAAGGCTTCCGAGATAGTCCCCATATTTTTGGACAAGTCCTAGCTCAAGACCTCAAACAGTTTCACCATGATCACCCGGAGTCCACTTTATTACAATATGTAGATGATCTTCTGCTCTGCAGTCCCTCGTGGGAACAGTCTCAACTTGACACTGCGTCTCTACTTAACCTTCTAGCTTCCAGAGGTTACCAAGTATCCCCCGTCAAAGCTCAAATCTCTTCCCCTTCTGTCACTTACCTTGGATTCCTTCTGTCTCAACAAAGAAAGTCCATTACCTTAGACAGAAAATGACTCCTCTCTGACCTGCCCGTTCCCAAAACCAAGACAGAAATCCTTTCCTTTCTAGGCTTGGCTGGGTATTTTAGAGCGTGGATCCCTAACTTCTCCCTGTTGGCAAGACCCCTATACGACCTCAGCAAGGGCCCCCCTGAAGAACCATTATCATCCTCACCCCGACACTCCTTCATTAAGCTCCGTCAAGCCCTTGTAGAAGCTCCAGCTCTCTATCTCCCTGATTTGTCAAAACCCTTCTCATTATACATTCATGAGAGGTCCAGTCAAGCTCTAGGAGTCCTAGGCCAATATTATGGCCCATCTTTTGCCCCAGTAGCTTATCTCTCCAAGCAATTAGACCCCACAGTTCGGGGATGGGCCCCCTGCCTACGGGCATTAGCCGCTGGACAGCTCTTGCAGAAAGAAGCTCATAAACTACAATTTGGAGCACCCCTTACCATTCTGTCCCCACATCACCTAAAAGATCTCTTAACCTACAAAAGTTTACAGACTCTCCCTCCCTCCAGACTACTGACCTTACTGTCCTCTTTCCTCCAAAATCCAGACATTTCTTTCCTCCCCTGCCCGCCCCTGAATCCGGCCACTCTTCTTCCTCTGCCCTACTCTCCTCATACTCCCTCGCATGATTGCCTGGAAGCCCTTCACAACTTCCTTCCGTGCCACTCCACGATGTCCAAAGGAGCCCTCTCACACTCCGACCTCATCTGGTTTACTGATGGGTCCTCCTTTAAACATGAGGGCATCCACTACTCAGAATATGCAGTAGTCTCCCTCGAAGATGTCATTGAAGCAAGAGCCCTACCCCCTGGTACAACCAATCAGCAGGCTGAACTCATTGCAGCCACCAGAGCTTGCACTCTGGCCCGGGACACGTCTCTCACATTGTACACTGACTCCAAGTACGTATTCCACATTCTCTTGTCCCACGCGGCAGTATGGAAAGAACGAGGCCTCCTCACCACAAAAGGGAATTCCATAACTAATTCAGCCTTAATTACTAAACTTCTAGAGGCTTCACAACTCCCACACTGACTAGGCATAGTCCACTGCAAATCACATCAAAAAGATGACTCCCCCATTGCAAGAGGTAACAACAAAGCCCACAGAGTAGCCCGGTCAGTTGCCCTATCAGAAAACGCACCAGACAACAATCCGTCTGCCCTTGCAGTTTTAGCCTTATCACAAGACGCCCTCTGCTTTCAGGACAAAGAGTCTCTCTTCCGCCTCTTACATGACCTGTTCCATCCCAGCCCCCAATCCTTGATCCATTTTTTACAATCTTTTTTTCCTCTCTCTCCTGAAGACAAAACCCTACTTAACCAAATCACCTGCAAGTGCACCATCTGCCAACGCACTAACCCTAATACCCCCCTCAAAGCCCGACACTTCCCAGCTCATCAAGCAAGGGGTAATGTCCCCGCTGCAGATTGGCAAATAGACTTCACTAACATGCCCCCTGTACGACGTACCAGATACCTACTCGTGCTAGTAGATACATTTTCAGGATGGGTCGAAGCTTTCCCCACCACTAACAAACGAGCATCCGTAGTTGCCTCTATCCTCCTCACCCAGATCTTTCCTAGGTTCGGGATGCCCACTTCCCTCCAATCAGATAACAGCCCTGAGTTCACTGCCCAAATTATCCAGAACCTCTCCAAGTCGCTCTCGCTCCCCTGGCATTTACATTGTCCTTATCGACCACAAGCTTCAGGAAAAGTAGAAAGAGCCAATAGGACTCTAAAAGACATCCTGACCAAACTATCTCTAGAACTACACCTTGACTGGGTTCGCTTACTTCCCTTAGCTCTACTCCGCATTCGAGCCCTCCCAAAGAAACCTTCCTTCTTGTCGCCCTTTGAGATCATGTACGGCCGCCCGATTCTACCCCCGGGGCTCCCTTCCCACAAAGGACCAATTCCTCCCAATATAGCCCTTCCACTACTCTCTCTCCTCCGCACCGAATTGTGGAAATATCAGGATTGGCTCCTTCCTGATCCATCCGCCTCCCAAAATCCTCCTGTCTTACAGCCCGGCCAACTAGTGTTTTATAAGCCACCAGAGGATCGGCCCTCTCTCACCCCGAAATGGGAAGGTCCACACCCAGTTATTCTCTGCATCCCCTCAGCTGCCAAGCTCTCACTGCCTGATAACTCTGTCACCCCTTGGATTCATATCTCCAGGTTGAAACCAAATACCCAAGACCCACCTTATCTGGACACCCAAGACCCATCAGTCACAATCCAGAGTCCTTCGGATACAGCTCAAGACTCTGTCTACTCTACCATGCCTCATCCCTCTGATCCCTTGAAGCTCCGCATCTCCCGTGCACTCCCTTTGCCATCCATACCCGAATCATGACTTTTTCCTCCTTTACTGCTCTCTCGCTTTTTTCCCTCATTCCTATTGTCTTTCCTGCCACCCCACCCTCCTTTGTATGGCGATTTAAAGTCAAGCAGATTTACACACAGCATCAAACAAAAGTTACTGCCCTCATTGCCACATCAGACTGCCCTCTGAAAGGCTGCTCTGAGCCTTTGTACCTCCACTTTCCTCCCTCCACCGAAGTATTCATTTACAGCTACCTTTATTCTCCCTACCTCTGCTGTTTCTATGACCAAAGACAAGCCTATTGCAGGCGATGGCAAGATACCTACAGGGGATGCCCCTACTGGTCTTGCACCATTCACTACATGGGTGACTTCCAGTACCCACAGTATTACTCCTCCAACCGTTTCATGAAATATCCCAATGGCTCATTCTCCTTATCAATCCCAGATCCCTGGGACTCTCGATGGGCTGCTGGAGTAACAGCCTCAGTTTACTACAAGGGGTCCTCGACCCCCCACGGTACCCTTCATATCTCTCGAGAGTATGTTCCCTCTCGCTCCCAGATCTCTCAAGTTGCATCAGATATCAAACATTCTGAGAAAGTCATTATCCAAATTCTTGATGGCACCTCTTCATCTTCTTATTCCTCCTACTCTTGGTTACAGCTCATTGAAGACACCACCATCTTTCTCAACCACACCCTCAACACCGCCAATTGTTTCTTGTGTGCATCACTACAGCGCCCACTGCTGGCCGCCTTGCCCCTCAATATTTCCAACTACTCCTTCCATGCAGAAGGACAACCCCTCCGTCCCCTGGCAGACATACCCCTATGGGAACCAGAATACCCAGATAATCTCACCATCCGCCACTGTGTAGGCCCAACTCCACCCCCCTCCAGTGCACTTCACTGCCTCTCTATCTACACCCCTACCTCCATCTCTAAGACTTTTACACAACCAGGACACTTCTTTTGGTGTAATGGCAGTCTTTTCAACTCACTACCTCTCAACTCCGATACACCCTGCATTCTCGTCACCCTAATCCCACAGCTTACACTTTACAGCATGGCAGAATTCCTTGAGCTCCAACCTCCCTTGCACTTGCGCACAAAAAGGGCTGCTTTCCTTCCCATCATGGTCGGTATCTCTTTAATCACCTCAGCCATTGGGGTGAGATTTTCGGGAGGAGCCTTGGGTCACTCTCTATGGGCAGTTAGAGATCTCGACGCCAAACTTGAGGGAGCCCTGACATCCACTGCCGATTCCCTAGCCTCTCTCCAAAGACAGGTCACTTCGCTAGCTAAAGTCACCCTTCAAAACCGGCGGGCCCTAGATCTGCTTACAGCCGAGAAGGGCGGCACCTGCGTCTTCCTCCAGGAAGAGTGCTGCTATTACATCAACGAATCCGGCATTGTAGAAACTGACATCACCAAACTCACTGACCTTGCCTCCAGCCTCCACTCTGCTTCCAATTCCAACCCATTCTCTTCAATACTAACAAACCCTCTCCTCACCTGGCTCTGGCCCATTGCAGGCCCCATAATAGTCATTTTTCTCGTCTGTCTCTTCTTACCCTGTATAATAAAGTTCATCAAATCCCAAGTCGGAAAAATCTCTAATCAAGCTTTCAACCAGCTTTTACTCAGGAATTACCAGTTTCTGGCCACAGAAGACCCCTCACCCTCACGTGACCTCCTCACCACATGCTGAGATGGACCCCTCTCTCCGCTGGAAACTGTTCTTGGAAACAATGGCCGCAGACGCCTGGCTCCTGACACCCATATCCTCTTGGCACCATTGGAATCAACAGGTCCTTGACCTATGGTTACAGGGAACCTTCATTGATTTCCAACCTGAAGAAGTCCACATCTACTCATCCTTACTGTGGGGAGTCCTATCAACCCTTTCCTCCCAATCCTCAAACCCTCACTCCCTTCTCCTCCCCTGTTCAGCAGGAAGCAGTCAGAGAGAAAGCAACGTCCACAAATCCATAGAGGAGAAAGGGGGGAATGAAGAGTCCCCACCAGTAAGATGGCAAACTTCCGGCTTCTTTTCGGGGTCCTCGGTTCCCGCCGGCACCACCTGAAGCCCAATCACCTCTCGCCCCCCTCCGAATCCCAGCACCTAGCCAACAGCCACCAGCCCCATAGGAGTAACACCACAATCACCCTATGCCCCTTCCTATATAACCCAGCACCTTTCCCTAATAAAGCGGAACTCTCCGGTGAATTGCTGTTGTGTGTCGCTCCTTTCCTTTCAAAGGCTAATTACCCTAAATAACAGGAAATAAGATATTAAATATTATTACATTGAATTCAAAATAAGATACTGATAGCAGTTATTACTGCTATTAATATTTATGATATTAAATATTATTACATTCATTTCAAGAATAAGATGCTGATAGTAGTTATTACTAATACTTTTATCATTATTGGGGGGTTAGCTAATATTATACGATAACATTTTAGTTTTTGCGTATTTTGAAAAAGCAGATAAAATCAGGCTGTATATTACAATTCTATAATCATAGTCAACCAAACAGGTATAATCTGAAACACAATAAAATTTCAAATGCTTACATATACAATATCTTGGCCAGAGCTGTTAACGGTGTGTTTACTTCAACTGATTTATGTGTATTTCTGGTACTATACATGCTGTATTCAAATGTTAGTTAACATGCCTTTAAGATAAACAGAACATTATGATTTGACATTGAAATAATGTTATTCTGAATACAAAAAGGCTTAGAAACAGTGCAGGCTTTGCATGTGATATGGTAAAACAGATATCTGTAGTTTGAGAAATGTCTGCTATTTTATGTTTTCTTGCAAGGACAAGAACACAATGGTCCATGGTACCTTAGAAAATAATAAAGGCAAGAGAAATTGCCAACTCCTTGGAATAGATTCAGAAAAGAATTTAAAGCAATGAGAGATTGATTTGAACAATTTATAATTTATAAATCACTCTATCAAGGAAACAAAAATTTTGTTAGAAAATTCCTGTTCATTTTGAACAGAAAATTGAACTTACAGAAATATATGATTCAAATGAGGAAAAAAATGAAGTTATGAGTTAGCTAAAAAGGAAATGCTGATAAAACTACTCCTGCACACCCAGAAACTATCCTGCCAATCCTAAAGATGTCAAGATCATTGGCATGCAATACAAAAACATTGCTTCACTGTGATTTTATGATTATATTTAACTTTAAACTTTAGAATAATAAGGGCATCTCAAAAATTTTATCATGAGAAAAAAGGTTGGATAAAGGTTGAAAAGGAATGGTATGCAAATCTACTTAAGAATGGTTATGGAAATATAGTTGGAGCTGTATCTGTTTATTGAATTGTATTCAAAATATTTCTTACAATGAAAGCTTGAAAATGAAATGGTTCAAATGCTGATTTTTGTCCAATATTTAAGGACGATTAAACATTATCTTTAGGTGCACTCTTAAGAATTTTCCATTTCTCTACAAAAAAAGGTACATTGAGATCCTAATCTCCCACTAGCTCAGATTTTGAATTTATTTGGAAATTTGGTTGTTACAGATTTAGTTAGTAAAGTGAAGGTGCAGTCATACTGAAGAGAGTTGGTCCCTGATACAATATGACTAATGTCCTTATAGGAAGATGACTTGTTAAGATAGAGGCGCACAGAGCAGGCATGGGATGACAAAGGCAGAGACTGGAGTCAATGCAACTGCAGGCTTGGATATGTCAGAAATTGTCAGCAAACCACCAGACAATAGCAAGAGGCAAGCAGGGACTCCACCACAGGCTTCAGAGGAAACGTGGTCCTACTGATGATATTTTGATTTCATAATTTTTTAGCCTCCAGAACAGTGAAACAACAAATTGCTGTTGTTTTCAAATGCCTCATTTGTGGTACTTCCTAGAAGAGGAATGCTACGTTTAACTACAAACAATAACAATATATGCCAACAAAGAGATTTGCACAAGAACATTTATATCAGCTTTATTCATGACAGACCTCAGAGAGGAAATAATAAACAAAAGTCATGATGAGAAAAATGGAAAACATACTATGGTATAATCTTACAATGAATATTCCTATCAATAACAAATAATGCATTACAGATATAATAATCAACATGGGCTAACCTCAAAAACACTATGGTGAGTAAAAGAAAACAGACAGGAAAGATAAAATATTTTATGATCCTGTTGGTCTGAACTTCAAAATCAGACCCAGAGGAAATTTTGGGGATGGTAAAAAGTGTACTGTCTTGAATTGTCCTGCTTCATCCCCACCTCCCGCCTTCTAGTTTTCTGCGTCTCGGAATTTTGTCTGCTTCACTGTGTGCTGTGCTGTCACTTATACCGAGAGCTCTTCTATTTCTGCAATGTGCTAAGCAGACTCTATCTCAAAACTTTCTCTCTGCTAGGAGCCTTTGTCCTCAAGAGATCACATGGCTTTCTTGCTTGCAACTCTCAGAATTCTACTAAATGAATGTTTCATTTTCAAAAGGTTTTCCCTTATTACCCTGTCTAAAATAGTATATTTCTCCCTGCTTTAGTTCTAGCCATAGAATTCATCAGCACCTTCCATTCCATGTGTGTGTTGGGGTTGGGGGCTGGGGGGCAGTGGTGAAGGTATTTCTCCTTTTTTCTCATCCTGTGAAAACTACTACTATTCAAGTAGTCACCAACTACTTGAATGATGAAACAAATGAATAAGTTTAGTTGTTTATTAACTTCTAGAGAAGCAGAGGGAGTATTTTTAGCTTTTATATTTACTCATTGTAAGGCAATCAGAATTATAACTAACTGTGGATTTTCATGTTTATTTGGAACCCACAAGGACTGAACTAAAAATGGAACAACTACCAAAAATAATTTGAAGGTAGTTACATAACTTAGCACACTTAAAAATAATCTTCACAGTTTATAAACTACCTCCAATAAAAATTAAGTATAGTTGAAATTCATTAAATGGATGATTGAAAAGTATTATTTGATGTTCGAGACCAAAAGGAAGAAAAAATTTCTTCCAAATCACAAGCAGGAACAGACATTCCAGTTATAATCAATTAATCTATTGATTTCTATTAATTTAAGATGTTCATTGATAACTTATAAAGATATTCATGAATTAAAAATAGTATATGGCTAAACTAATGAAAACATACTACAACGTAATATACCTTTCATACTTGTAAAATTTATTTTGTTAAACTTATTTACATGTCATATAATTTTAACAAATTATTGTTTTCAAGGAGATAGCAGTACTAATATAATTTTCCTTACATTCTTAGAGTGTTACAATACTGTTAGTAGAAAAAATTGAACAAAATGTGATTTTATGTATAAAACTACAGCACAAAAGGAAAGAAGGGTCCTTTATTATTTAAAATAAGTGTTGCCTAATAAATTATTACTGGTCTATCACAACCTAATTAGAAGAATAAAGAAACAACTGTGGATGTTAACCACAGTGACAAGTGATTAAATTAAAAATATCCATGTATCTCAAGAGAATATTTTCTCTTAGCATTGCAAACTTCATGCCAATTCTGGAGAGATATAATCTAGATGTTTATCACTTCCAGGTTGCATAGCGGAAATATGTATATAAATAGAGAGACATGGTAAGATTTGGAAAAATTAAAAAACGCATTTCTCCACTACTTTTATAGGTCAAAAGATATTGTGTGGTTAGTATTTGTTTTATTCGTGTTTAAATTCATTTGGTTTAAATTTGCCATTATACACAAATGAGATTCTTTATCCATGGACCCGCTTCCTATCAGTCACAGTGACGTTATACTAACCCATGATTCTCTTTGCCTTTTGTTAAAGTGTAAATAATTAGTGCTTGGAGTACGAACTGAAATCTCAGCTCCACACTGTGTGAACTTGGACAAATTAAACAGATTCTCTGACTGCAGATTCCTCATTTACATACATGGGATAGATCAGCACCCACCCATTCTTTAGAAAGAACACTAAATAAATGTTAGTTTTTTTAGCTTTAAGTACACACCCCTATTATTTCATTAAAATATTGCCTTATTATTGTTCTTCTTTTCTTTTATCTAAGGGAAAATGTTATCTTATCTCAGCATAATGCTTAGAAAAGGGAATGCATTCAATAAGTATTTGTTTAATAAATGATTTATCAGTTCTTCTGGTCTATTTGTTCTTATCACACAGAAAATGTCAGGAGTTGGTTTCTGAATATTAGATATTAAAATGATCACACCAGCCCTCAGAAAACTTTGAATTTACATAAAGTCAATGTTTAAATGTAAGGTATGACCTTCCTGGCCAGTACAACTGCCAAGCATCAAGGTTGTAGGTGTGATTCCATGCACACACCCATGCATATTTACCTCCTCTCTAAAGAAACACCAAGTCAAAATAGGATTTTCTAGCATCAATAAAATGCAGACAAAGGTCATTTATATACACAATTCAAAGTTTACGTAATCACCTTGATAGATAACATTGCAAGGATTTGTAAACATTTCAATAATTGGCCAAGAGATCTCCAAAATGAACAAAAGAATAATATAGTAGACATAGGAGTAAGTTAAAATATAATTTTTAAAAATATTTGAGTAACAGAAGGCAAGCTATACCAATAAATTCTTTAACAGAATGAACATTCAGAGAGCAAAACAATCACTAGTTGCCATCAGCTTGTACTGACCCACTTAAAGACCAAATTCCTTTCTGGTAATCAATGTGTTTCATAAAATCCCCAGTATCCTAAAGTATGATTCAGTAATCTATGTGTATTTTGCGTGATAAATATTATTTAATATATAAAATAGAGAATGCAAGAAATAAATAAAAATTTAAATGTGACTTTTTATTATTTTATAAGTTAAATCAGTTCATGTTAATTTTGAATATAGCTTCAAGAATAGATTTTAATTGCTCCTATTCAAGTTTTTGAAGAACTACTCATTGAATGGCGTGAATAATATACCAATAGAAAAAAACTTCATCATCAACATAATATCCTTAATGAATACATTTCTCTATACCTACTAATAGCAAAAATGTCTTAGCATACTGCAAAGTTCAAATCAGTTTAGTAAATTAAGTAGAAATATTTTGTTTGTTAACAAAATACTCTTTAGTAAAATAGTTTTTTAGCAAAGTAGTAGTAATCTTAAAGTCATCAAATAAAGCAGTAAAACCCAAAGAGTATTGCCTACAGAATACTAGTTTTATTTTTCATATTACTGCCATTTAAAGTATAACCACATTTATTTTCTGAACATGCAAAGTGAAAACTAGTAATATTACCATTTTTTTAATATAAAGAATTTCTAGAAAATACTATCCTAGAAAATATTACTCGCTACAACTTAGGAAGTTACTAACAAATCAAATATTATTTTACAGAATTCCAAGAGGAACTTTTAATGTCTTGTACTGAGAAGGCCAGTTGAGGTGGTCCTGACTAGCCCTGTTTCCTTCACAATGCTAGATTATTTTTTATTAAGATCAGGATTCTGTGGACACAGGAATCAAATAGCGAAATTAATATAGGAAAGTTTTGTGGTTGAACACATGCTGTATCCAAACTGTCATTAGGCATGTAGTAGAGGCTGCAAAGATAGACCACAGACCCAACAGTGAATTGGGGACCTCAACAAGACAAGAGGACCATCCAAGTGAGACTTGGTTTCTCTACATTTAATGGATCAATAGTGATATCTTGCAGCTGTTATTAGAATTCCTGTGAATTATTTGGTTGGGGTGGGGTAGGGGACTTGCTCTATTAAAGTGATCAGAATGAGACAAACAAGACCAGATCATATACCACAAACTCCCTCACCAAAGTATGGCCATGCTCTTTGAAATTCCAAGCAAGTCAAGCCTGGTGACTTTTGAGCTCCAAGTCAGTTTAATTACTTTTTATAGTTACCTTCAATATTTAAATAAAATGTTTTTCTAAATGAAACCATCCTGTGTGACCTTGCTCCTTAACTATTTAAACAGAAGGTAGATGACGATACTTTCAAAGTGTAATATGGAACTTTCTTCCGCAGAAGATCTCTATGGTACCTGCTACAGCTAGTTTTTACAGTTCTGTGGAATTAAAAAATATTAGGATAACACCTTATATTTAATTTTGGCCAGAAACTATGTTACTGCATACATACTAATCATAATAGTTATCAACTTTGGTTCAGAAAGTGTATTACAAAATTCAATAATTCTTAGCCTGAAAATTTTCACATGGAGAAATTCAACTAATAAATTTCTAGATAAGGGGTCTTTCTATACTCATTCAAGCTTTTGTGCTAAAGTTGACCCTTACTTAGTGAAGGTTGAGTTTTAAGAATATAGTTTGACCCAAGAGATTTTAGACTTTTTTTTATAAGATTACAAGGAACTGACCAATATTTCAATCATCACTGATTTGGAATGTGTGATAATGAAGACAGGTGTGCATTAAAGTTGCTTCGCTACTAGGAGAAGATTCTCAACCAATAAAGAGTATTTAAAATTGACTGTATAGAGTGTTCAAATGGCTCAAATGTACACTATTAAAAGCATTACAGTATTTTTAAATAGTCACAGAAACAATAATATATATATAAAATCTCTACATACACATTAGAGCAGATTTGACAAGAAATTATAATATATTATACTTTTCTTTAGTGAAGCAAAATACATTTCTTATAGGTTCTAAAGGTTTAATAGTTTAAATAGTACATAAACTATATACCTCATTTATAAGGGAAGAATATCCATTATATGATAAGTGGTAATAAATCTTACTTAAATCTAAACTGTTAATGTACAGTTTATTAACCATAAATATAAAACATAATTGAGACAATTTTTAAAAATACAGTACACAAAAATCTCTTCACTAAAAAAAACAAAGAATTGTAATATTGTGTATTAATGCTCCACTAATACATACAAAGCAAGATAAAAATTAAAAAAAGAAATGACATTTTAGAAGTAAATTTCATTCTACTATACCAAATATCTAAGGAAACAAGAAAATTTGGAAAAAACATTATTACTTTCAAATCTAATTTGCCAAATTATAGGAAGCAGACTGCACTAATTTGATTTTAACTTATGAAGAATATCTGAATATAGGCCAGACTCATAACATGCTGATAATATAAGTCAAATTAGATGAAACTCATTGCATCAGAGACTATTTTCAATACATCTATTTGTGAAATAAGAATTAATTATAGGATTAGTAGCAAAATATCCTTTTGACATATGCCAGATATATTCCTCTGAGCAAGAGTTTATTTTTTCCTTCCTTGACAATGAAGATATAATTTCACATATCTATATTGTTTGATTATGGGGACATCAAATACCATACCTCATGCCAAGGTAAGCCTTTAAAAACCCAAGATCTAAGTTCTTAAAAAAAATGATGCTGTAACTTCACTTAAATAAAAATTTACATTTTTACCTTATGCCTACAACACTGTTAAAAATAATATTGTGCGTATGCATATTCCAAAGTTGTAACAATGAAAGAAATACTCCAATGAACTAGAAAGGAATTATATAAGCATTTATACAGAAATTACAGTATTTATTAAGAAGATTTCAGATTTACCATAGGTAAAAGGTAAAAATAAATAATGAAAATTTCTACAGAAATTTATCCAAATAATTTTAAACATGTCAATTAATCACCATTTAATAATGTCAGCAGTAGTAAAATGTCCTACATGATATTGATTGCCAGTATTCTGTGTTGAGAGTAGATGGTCTATATTTTTATATGACTTTTATTGGATAAGAAGATGAACAGTAATGTTATTTGAATGCCTGATATCTTCCATGTATTTGTGTACTCTTTAACTTCATTCACACTAAAACTTTGTGCTAACCATCCACAATTCGCTGATGAAAAATGAGGTGAGTAGACAGGAGTAAAGTAATTCAGTTAGATTGAAAAGGATGTAGAGATTTTGAATAGAAAATAAACTGGGGCAGATTCTGGGTGGTTTGTGGCAATGGGTAGAATGACCACAGTTCTCCATCCCGACAATTCCTGGTTCCCACCTGTTGCCAGGTAGTCATCATTGGTCATGCCTCTTTCACTCTCAAATGTTTTCCAGATTGGATGACAAATTGTATGATCACTGGAGCAATGGGGAGCCATGACAGGCTTTTTCGTGTGTAATGACATGATGGGGGCAGTGCTTTAGAAAAATTAACCTGAAAGAGATGTGTGGAAAGGAATGAAGGTAAGAAAGATTTGATGCAGAGAACCAATTAGGTGTCACCTTTAATCATCTCAGGAAATGTACCGAAAATCTGAACCAGGACAGGGACAATGGAAAGGAAAGGAGAATATACATTACAAGCTGAATGGAGCAATGTTACAGATACACATATACATTAATAGGGCTTGGATGCTAAATTCTGATCATAAGAGAGAGTGAGGAATTGATTACAAGGTTTGAATACTGAGTGACTGGCAATACGATGCCACTAACATGCAGAAGTCGTTGTGATTGTGTTCTTGGCCTGGTAACATTTTTCTTTCTTCATATTTTTGAGAAAGCTGCCTCAATTATTGTGGATTCTCTGGCTTAATGTTTTCCTGTAAATTATTCCACTTCAAGTACTAAGATGCCAATTTATATTTGTCTGCAGAATTTCTAGCTATATAAGTCACTCTTATGCATATAATTGATTTAAAAAACTATATTAACATGAAAACACATTCTCCAGTATTTTCACAATTGATTTTTTTCCTGCTTTATGTTATCCTGCATAGCAAGCTCCCCACCCCAGCACAAACTCTATTTTTTAGAGTTACTATGATGTTTACCATATTTTCCCACACAATCAACATTTTATGCAGCAGAGGTTAAAAGCACTAGGTTACTGTACTCAAGATAAAATGTACTGATACACTTTATTGCATTGAGAAGTTAGAAAAATCATACTAACAGTAAATATTACTAAAATGCCAAGTTTATCAGAACATTTTTAAGAACTAAAGTATCACTGATATACAGTCTTATGTAGGTTTCCAATACACAACACAGTGGTTCAGCAGTTACCCATATTATCAAATCCCCACTCCCTCCAGTGCATTCATTAGCCATCAATGTATTAAGCTGTTACAGAATCATTTACAGAATCATTAACTGTATTTTCTGTGCTGGGCTACCATCCCCATGACCAACCGATGTATCAATGCATTTTTAATGTAGTTCTGATGACAGCAATATATTCCTCTAAATAAAAAGTTGATTTATTTTTTTTGGAAAACCAATACTTGAATGTAATAAGGTCAGTGAAGACAGAAAATTGTGAAGGCAAGGGAGGCCTTTTTAATGGAATCAAATAATTGGCATTGTTTTTTATTTGGAATTTCTCTCTATGTGTGTTCCCTTTGGGTTTGTGTAAGTTTATCACTAGTTCTGCTCACAATTATCAATTAGGGTTACATTTTTTTCATGATTTAATTATGGTCTTTTATTTCTTTAAATACAAATATTCTGCATTTTGTATTTTACATTTGGTAAATCCAATATCTGCCCTCTTTGTGGATTGGATTCTGTGAATTTTTATGACACTTTATTAAACTATGATTGACATATCAAAAGCTTTATGTATAAATATACCCACTGAGTTTGGAGATTACTATACGCTTCTGAAATTATCACTGTGAAGTGAAATCTAGGCCAAAAGCATATCTATCACCTCCAAAAATTTCCTCCCTATCTATTTACTTCTTGATTTCTTTGTTTATTTATATGAACCCTTAATATAAGCTCTTCTACCCTCTTAGCAAATGTTTATGTATACAAATCAATATTAACTGTGGACTGTCTACTGAGCAGTAAATCTCTAGGATATATTCTTCTTGTATAAGTGAAACTTAAGGGCTTTTAATCTTAACTTACAAATGGGATAAAAAGTAATAGAAAGGAAATGGATAGTGGATATTTTCTTGAGTTATTTGTGCAGGAGGTAAAATGAGATGGCAGATTTAAAAAATCTGCATACCTCTGAGAAATAAAATATCTACAGTGAAATTCATCAGATGTGAGCAAGAAAAATCCTATAAACAATTACAGGGAAATTCTGTGTATAAGAAAAAAGACAAATTATGGGAAGAAACATCTCATTCAAGATTCTAGTTGGTGCCATTATTTTAGAACATCTTGACTATAGGTGGAATGGCCTGTGAGTGGATGAAATGAGTGGAGGCAGCATTCAAAGAAAAGATAAAACTTCAATATTATTATATAAGCTAGTGTGTATGTGTTGAATTCATTCTGTGGTAAAAATAATTACACTACCACCATTATTAAAATACTGTTACTATTACAATCTTGTACCAGGTAATATACTAGGCAATTTACACAAACTGTACAATGTTACAGTATCATAGTAACATTAAGAAACAGCATCAACTTTTCCATTTTACAGATGACAAAACTGAGGCTTATAAAGGTTTTATATCTTGCTGACATCCTCTCGTTTGTTGAAGTTTGGAGACTCTATTCTCTGGCATCACACAATGAAGACTGTACCCTTAATGTGCAGTCTTCAGAACCTTCAGAACCCACATATTCTCTTAACCAGTGTAGTAGTTCAGACCTTGAATTTCATAAAATTTCTAAAATAATAACAGTTAAAAATTTTATCACATATATCTTGATTATACTTTGGTAGGCTTGCATTGATAAAGTAATATCCAGCCTTTTATCTCCATGTCATTTCTGGATAATTAAATTAATTTTTTCCCAGCCTTCTACTGGGGCTGTTTATGTATATAATTACCTTATAAAGAAAACATGCTTTGATGTATATAAGATAAAGAAAACTAATCTTATTTTATTTTACCTTTTGGATAAAATGAATATTTTCTCATGTATTTGTGTAAAAATGTTTAAATTACAGACAGGTTTTATTTTCGATTTCTTGATAAATAAGTGTTACTTGGTATTTTATCATCTCTATCACCTATGCTTACTATGCTTTCTGATTAGTACTTTTTGTGGAAATCTTTAATGCTAACAAAATTACATAGATTTAAGAAGTTTTTAAAAATAACACCTTTTAATAGAAATCAGTTCAACTCTTAATACTCTATTATAGAAGTTCAGTCAGAATTGAATAAGTGAAACGTACTTTAAAAACTACCAGGTACATGGCAAATACCTTCCCTTTGCCTCTCCAGATGCCTCTCTATCCATCTCCACCCTATTCAGTGCCCCTCGAGGCTGAGACATTGGTGGATTACATCAGTGGGATTCCCACTTGAGTTCAGTCAATGAGTGGCATTGAAAGGACATCTTGCAATGGGAACCCGCAAAGCAGGCTCAAGGTATATGTCCCCCTGTTTCCAGCTTGAGGTGTTTCACTCTAAGTAAAGGCTCACCTTCTATAATGCAGTATCTCCTTATAGCGTCTCTTTTTTAAGACCCAATAACTGTTCGCTCTCCTACCTTCCCCTTCAGACCTACGAAAATTTCTGAGCTGATGGGGATGCAGCAGGGGGCACTATGCCTTGTGTTTTTCCTACACTGTTCACATTAGTTTGCTAGGGCTATTATTAACAAGTATCTCACATTGGGTGCCTTAAACAACAAAATGTACTGTCTCACAGTTCTGGAGGTTAGAAGTCTGAAATCAAGGTGTCTACAGGGTTGGTTCCTTCTGGGGCTGTGGGAGATGATCTGTTCCTTGCTTCTGCTGGTAGCCAGCAACTACTAGCTTTTCTTGGATTGCAGCACATCGCCTCTATCTCTGCCCTCACATGTGCATAGTATTTTCCCTGTGTATGTGTGTCTGACTCTGTGCCCAAATTTCCTTTTTTTTAAAAAGATGTCAGTCATACTGGATTAGAGTTCGCCTAATGAACTAATTTTAACTTGATTACATCTGTAAGGTCAAATTCTGCGGTCCTGGGAGCTCAGACTCCAACATATCTTTCTTATTGTCTGAGGGTACAGTTCAACCCACAGCACTTTCCTCCAGCATTGTAAAAGATCCCTTTATTAAACTCTCCTCATACTACCCAACTTGAGAGTCCTACCTCGTTCCCTTAATGACAGAATTGTTACCAGCAGAAAATTAACAGTTACTCTCAAATTTACAGTATCTCAAATGTATTTAAATATAATGAATACCAATTATAAGATCCAGGGATGTCAAAGACTATATTATGTATTACCAATGTACAAACGCATGCTTAGAACACAGATCATAACATTTCAGTTACAGATATCCAAGGACAAAAAATCAAGACTGATTCCCTTTGGTTTAAAATCAAACTGCTTTAGCAAATTTTATGAATTTCTGTAAAAAAATCTATGAAATTTTAAAGGTGACAAAAATGTATTTTTAACTAGGTTTCTATAAATTCTTATCATTCTTAAAGACATCAGTATTAAATAATTTCCACTTGTCAGAGTTTTCTTGCTTAACTGTATACTCTTGAACTAAGAGGCATCTGTGTAATCTCAGTGCTGCAGTTCTCATCACCTTTCTCACCAAATGTCATTTGGTGCAAAACATTTATTGCAAAACAATAATTGATCAATAAAGAAATAGCAAACAACTGATGAATCTTGTACAGTGCAGAACTAGCACTATATGTCCTACTAGCACTACTAGTAGTCAGACTAACACGAGAAGGGTGGCAATGCCAAGAGCTAGGATGAAACATGGTACTTATTAAATATTGAGAAATTGTTTCACTTGAATTAAAAACAGGATCACTTTCATCACAGAGTGAGAGTGGATGATACTGTGGAAATGTATGTGGAGTAGAAATGGGAAGGGTATCATGCTAATGTTAAAAAAATGAGAATAAACAAACTGGTCCACCAAATGCTTAAACAGTTTTTCCTGTTTTTTTTTTCAGTAATAACATTTCTTGGGTATTATATATTTTACTGTAGATCATGGTCTATAATTATTACCTATAATGTATTATAATCTTGGGAAAAATATATATATATATATATATGTACACACACACAAACATACACATTACATAATTCTTCTCCCAAGACATTCCATATTTTAAAGATAAATGCTAAGTTGTATTGTAAGCGTATTTTGGGGAAAATCAAAAGAAAATAAAAGGAAAAGAATAGTTGGCTTTAGGTTCTGTTTTGCCAAAAACCATGAGGCTACTTGTCTGTATCTGGAATCACAACAGCAGGAAGGTTGTGTGCAGCCTAAATATTTATAGTCATAGTAGTAACGTCCTAGTTCTTAGAGGATGACAGTCATTATTCTGCCATGTCTTCTGTGTGTTTGTTTCAATGGCATGCTTCTGGGAAACACAGACACAGAACCGAGTGAGAAAGCAGAGTGAAAGAGCTCCAGGTAACAATGCTGCTTAAGAGATGGAGGGAGGATGAAATGAGAGTCAGGAGTTCATGGAAGTCATGGTTGAATCAGGAGACAGAGAAAACTATAGCCTTACAGAAAAAATGGAAATATAATTTTAAAATTGTGAACAAAAAGGAAGAGAGAAGAAATGAAAACAAGAATATTGGAAAAAACAATAATTTGAGAAAAATGCAAAGGAAAAAATGATTTTCAGTGGAGCGAACTGAGTATAAGGTGAGGAAAATGATACTAAACCTGGGAAGCATGACTTTTTATTTCCCAGTAGTTAAAATCAGAAGTTGTCCTGATCATACAGTTGAGGTTGGCTGGATTATGTGCCGTGGAAGGAGAGCATAATAGATGGGAAAAGCATTTATTAATTTAGGTAATAATCAATAATCACAGAGACTATTATGAACTAGGCAATAAATCTGGATTTTAATGGATACTATATGTGGTCAGCTATGTCCTTTCCTTCATTGCCTCTGTGTTCTTGAATCCTCAGATGCGACCCATTGGTATCACATATCTACTAGCCTCTATTTAGGAATCAGTATTCACCAAAGAACACATCAATGACGTCATCTTCCTCTATTAATGACATTAGAAAATACTTCAGACACTCAAATTTATATGCTGGTGATGCATTACTAATAAGCATATATATACTACCTAGAAATAGATGATAGAAAATCTCTGATACAACAAAGGTATCTATAAATCTCTGGAGTCACATCAATCTTACAACACCCTACCCCTATCTTCACTCATGGAAATGAAACAAAAAACAAAATCACAACAAAAAATGACTTTGATGCAGCTATAAACCTGGACTTTTGCCTTAGAGAGACATCTTGCATCTATTAATATGGAGGGTGGAAAAAAATCATAGTTGTTGGATCAAGACAGAATGTAAGTTCTGATTTTAAATCTTTCCAACCACTATACTTTAAAATAACAGTTTTCTCCTCTCAGATGGGGAAAAATTAAAAGAAGAACTTTTGAAACTTGTGGGTAAAATACATAACAAAAATTTACCATCTTAAACATTTCTGAGTGTATTGTTTAGTAATGTTAACTATGTTTACATTGTTGAGTGACAGAGCTCTAAAATGTTTCATTGCAGAAACAGAAACACTAAACCCATTAACAACAACTCCCCATTTTCTTCTCATCCAAGTTGCTGGAACCATCATTCTACACTGTTTCTATACATTTGACTTATTCAAATTCCTTATGTAACTGGAATCATAACATATTTGCTTTTCTCTAACTTATTTCCCTTAGCATAATGTCCTTAAGGTTCATCCATGTGAAAGCACTTAACAGAATTTCCTTCTCTTTAAAGGCTCAAAACTATCCCATTGTATGTGTATACCCATTTTCTTTATCCATCCATTCATTGATTGACATTTGGGTTGCTTCTGCCTCTTGGCTATTATAAATAATGCTGCAGTGAAGATGGATATCAGATATCTCTTTAGTAACTTGCATTCAATTCTTTGGGGTATATACCTGAAGGTGAAATTGTTAGATAATAAGGTGATTCCATATTTAATTTCTTGAGGGATCTCAGTTCTGTTTTCCCTAGCAGCTGTAACATTTCCATTCCTTTCAACAGGGCATAGGTTTCCAACAAGGGTTCTGATTTCTCATTGCTTTCACCAACCCTTGGGTGTGTGTGTGTGTTTTGATGACTAGATTAATGTGTGTGATGTGATATCTCATAGTTTTTATTTGCATTTTTCCCTTGGTTAGTGATGTTGATCATCTTCTTAGATGCTTGTTGGCCATTTGTATATCGTCTTTGGAGAAATATCCGTTCAAGCCCCAGTCTATTTTTTAAAAAGTTGTTTTGTTGTTGTTCTTGAGTTGTAGGAGTTATTTATACATTCTGGATATTAACCCCTTATCAGATAGATAGCTTTTAAATATTATCTCTCATTCCCTAGACTACCTTTTTATTCAGTTGATTGTTTCCCTTGATGTGTGGAAGATTTTAAGTTTGATATACTCCTACTTTTGTTTTTGTTGACTGATTTTGGAGTCATATCCAATAAGCCATTGTCAAACCCAATGTAATGAAGCTTTTTCCCCTAAGTTTTCTTCTAGGATTTTTATAGTCTTACATTTAGGTCTTTAATCCATTTCAGTTTTTTTTTTTTGTATATGGTGTAAGATAAGGATCCAATTTCTTTTGCATGTGGATATCCTGTTTTCTTGTTTTCCCCCCCATTTGTTGAAAAGACTGTCTTTTTCCCATGTGTAGTCTTGGAAACATTGTTGCAAATCATTTGACCATATGCTTAAGGGTTTTTTTCTGGGCCCTGTATTGTGTTCTCTTACTCTATATGACTGTCTTTATGCCAGTACCACACCATTTTGATTACTGTAGCTTTGTAATATGTTTTGAAACTATAAGCTATGAGGCCTTGGACTTTGTTTTTTTCAAGATTGCTTTGGGTGTTCCAGGTCTCTTAAGATTCCATGTCCCTTGAGATTCTGTATAGATTTTCAGAGTTTTTTTCTATTTCTGCAAAGAATTCCTGTGGGATTTTGATAAGGTTTGCATTGAATCTGTAGATCTTTTTGGGTAATATGAACATTTTAACAAAATTAATTCTCCAATTCATGATCATAGGATTTCTTTTATTTATGTGTGTCTCCTTTAATTTCATCATTATTTTGTAGTTTTCAGTGTACAAGTCTTTTGCCTCCTTGGTTAAATTTATTTCTAATCATTTTATTGTTTTTGGTGCAATTTAAATGGGATTGTTTTCATATTTTTTAATGTTATTCATTGTTAGTGTATAGAAACACAACTTACTTTTGCACGTTGATTTATATCCTTCAATTTTGCTAAATTTATTAGTTCTAATAGCTTTTTGGTAGAATTTAGTTTTGCACATAAGATCATGTCATCTTTGAACAGAGATAATTTTACTTTTTTCCTTTGCAATTTGGATAGGAATTTTTTATTTCTTTTTCTTGAAAAAAATTTCCCTGTCCCAGATCTCCAGTACTGTGTTGAATACAAGCAACAAGAGTAGGCATCCTTACCTTTAGAGGCAGCAAGGGTAGGCATCCTTGCCTTGCTCTTGATCTTGGAGGAAAAGCTTTTAGTCTTTAACCATTGAGTATGATGTTACCTGTGAACTTTTCATATAGGGTTTTTTTTTATATTGATGTAGTTTTCTTCTATTCTCAGTTGCATGAGAGGTTTTTATTTTATAATCATGAAAGCGTGTTGAATTTTTTCAAGTGCTTTTTTTTCATCAATTGAGATTATCATATATATTTTGTCATTTATTCTATTAATGGGGCATATTATATTTGTTGACTTTGTATGTTGACCCATCCTTGCATTCTAGGCGTAAGTCCCACTTGGTTGTGGTATATAACTCTATTAATGTACTGTTGATGTATTCTTAACTATAGCCACTTCCTGCCTGAAATATTATGGCAACCTTGTAACAGCTCCCTTTGCATGCAATCTTGCCCTCTTAAAGACCAATCTCCACTCAGCCAACAGAGTAATTCTTTAAAACAATAACTAAATTTCCCTTCCCAAAACCTTCAGTGACTTTCCATCAAAATCAATACCAAATATAAACATATTATACTGGGTAACAAGGCTCTACATTGCTGGCCCACCTACCTCTCTGACCTTAATCCATTCCAGCCCTACTAGCTTTCCTTAAACATCCTTTGTCCTTGCTACTCCTTGTATATGAAAAAACTTTCTCCAGATATTTATATAATTATTTTTTCTTCTTCATTAAGATTTAAACATTGTTTTCATTTGGGAAGATTCTTTGGACACTCTAAGTGAAATGGATACTTTGCTTCTCATTATGCTTTTATCAACTATTTTGAAAGTTCTGGAAACTATATAATATTACAGTAATATGTATTTTCAAATTATGTTTCTCTCTTACTATGAAATAAATTCCCTAAAATGAGTACTATTTTTTAAACTTGTCACTACTGTATCCCCAGTGCCTTATTATGGCACTGGACCCAAAAAGATACTCAAAAAATAATTCTGTAATGATTAGTGATAGATCAAATAATAAAATCCCTCCTTTACATTTCATTTCAAACTCTTCCTTTAAAATCTTCAAATAGCTTATTTTAGCATCACCTACATAACACTATTAGTCAATATAAATCATGTGCTTATTTGAGGCAGATACAATTATAAATGTAACAAAATCAGATCTTGAAATTTATAACAATTTCTTTCATATTTGGAAATAGACTTAAAACATGGTTAAAGTTGAATTACTAGTCATCTATCTTTGTCAGAGCATTTTATAAAATGTTAGGGTTGGAGCAAATACAATGGACATTTGTAGGAAAAAATAGGCATTTCTGTAATAGATGAGGTAGAGAATGTTTAGAATCCTCAGCTTTGACTTAATTAGGATTGATTAAATGTTAAAGGAATAATAAAATACGGGAACTTGAGCTATTAATTGAACACAAAGATAGATAATTAGACACGTTGTCTAAATTGAAACTGAGGAGGCAGCTCTGTGAAGTCACCTAAGTTTATCCAGGGATATATATTGTATAGCTAAGTGAGTTTTGTCTCTTCCTTAGAATAAGTGTATAAAACAGTTGTGCCAGTAATAGGGTCTGATTTGAAACAAAAATAAATAAATAACCAAACAAAACATTGCATTACGTGTGCACTGAGTTGTTGCTTAAGTCTAAGGCATCTGATTACTTTAATGTTTTTTTCATAAATTTTCTTTACTAGTTTGTCTTGATATTTTATGCTAAATAGTAAACATAGCAAATAGAACATATTAATCTTCAGGACTCACATTAAAAAGTACTATTCCTCTTTATTCATAACTTTTAAATTTCTTATATTTCCACTGTCTAACAGAACACTTTTTTATTCAGCATAAAATGCTCTCAAAGAACTATTTTCATTAATTTAGCAGCATTCTGTAAAACAAATAAAATTATAAACTCTTTTGACTAAGGTTTTATGAAACAATTTAGTAACATTGTATTGTTATTCATAATTGAGATGCACCATTGAGAATAATTTAAGTATAATTGTTTTAATGTGTAACACCTATATTGTGTTCATTCTAAATTTCTATTTTCATGATAATCATATTAGTTTAATCTCTAATTTTAGGTAAAATAACTGTAACCTATATATTATATTTAAATAATATAATACAGAATATTTATTATATTTATCATGTTTTCCCCTATTAATACAATACAGATTCATTAAATATCTCAAATAATGTCAGTTAGTTGAGTCTTAGCTTCATAAAAGATATTATTTTTTTAACTGACAGGAGGGAATATTACATTAGTAGAAATAAAAGCTTGCCAATTTCTGTACTGCTTTTAAGCAAAACCACTAAAAAATACATTAAATTCACCTAATAATCATTAGTGATTACATGTTTGGCAGTTTACTCAGCTTAAACGTTATTGTTGAGTTATTGTAAATGAATTATATGTAATAGTCATATTCTGTACATCAGTCTGAAAACTTGGACATACAGTTTCTTAATTTTATAAAATCTTATGAATTGTCTGGTGCCATCAACAAAATAGTTAAATTTTAGTTTGTTTATATTAAATTTTTGTTTATAGTAAATTTAGTTTAAATGTGCACTTTTGTTGAAGCTCATAATATTTATACTTAAGTAATCCTGGTTTACATCCTTCTCTCCTACATTTACAAGTATAAGTATAGACTATGGACTAATACAGTGATTTACAGAGTAAAGACCTCTACAGAAGGTCATCTACAGAAAGGTCAGGAAGTAGACGCTTATGAATCAAAGGGTATATTCGTTATACTCAGATAATAAATTTTCTATCCACACCATTCCTAGAAACTGGTATGTCATTTCCCCCTCCTTTGTCAGATAATTAAGATTCTAGTAATCTTAAGAAACTGCTTCATAAAATAAGCATTTTAAATGATGGTAAGAAAATATAGCAGGCTTGAAATAAATATACCAAATAATGATGGTAATATTCTCATGGCAAGTAAAATGATATTTCAGGAAATGTTGAATTCAGTGGGAAAATGGTCATATCACAGGCTTTTATTCTTTTAGCAGCTATTTACTGGGCTCCTCCTGCATGAGAGTTCCTGCATAGGAGATGAGGACATAGCAGTGAGATTAAAATAAAAAAAAGGAAGGCCAAACTCTCATTTGAGGATAGATTAAAAATACCCACAAAAATAAATATATATGTTTTGAGATTGTATGTTTACTGTAAGGCAGAAATTCACATCACGTTATGACTCTCAAGTTTATAAATCCTAGTTTTCTCTGTGGTAATCACTAACTACTGATTTGAGAGGAAAATGAAAAAAAAAATTCAAATAAAGTCAGAATGAGTATCATGATACAATTCTAAAGTGTTCAAAAGAAGAAAGTAGCACAAACAATTTGCAGATCAGATAGTTTCAAGAAAGAAATAGCACTGAATATACTTGTGAAGAATGGGTGGATTTTGAAAAAGTGAAAAGGTGTAGTAAATGAATTCATTGCCAAATATATTAATGCATTTATTGAGTGAATATGTATTGCCCACTTACAGGCAGTTCTCTAAGCACACAGAATACAGGTATAAACAAATTGGGTCTTATAGTCAATGGGCTAACATTTGAATAAAGAAGACATAATGTTGATAAAAAAAGAATGAATGAATGCATAGTAGATTTTGAAATAACTGTACGTCCTATGAAGAAAGAACAGCAGTGTATGGTTAAGAGTTGGTAGTACTGAGTACTGTTAGGCAGAAAAAAGTACACTCGTTAGGGCTAAATGTTAAGTCCTACCGATAGGGAAATCTGGGAGAACAGTTTTGGGAAAGAGCATCAAATATGGAGACACTGAAATGGGTATGAGTATCTTATGGTTAGAGAACAAGAATGCTACAATGACTGGAACTTGGTGAAGATAAGGGAAGGAGTAGAAACTGATATCAAAGATGTGAGCGCTTAATGGTGGAAGGACCTGTGAATGATGATTAAGAATTAGGATTTTAAAAAATACCAAATGGAATGTAAAATATTTATCAAAAACAGGACATAATGTGACAAATTTTTTAAAAGATAAATATAGCTAAGGTATGGGAAACGCACTTTAATGAAAGTAAGACAGAACGTGAAGTGATCAGTTATGCAACCAGATAATAGTAGATGATAGGTGATATCTAAGATAGATGATGTATGTTGTATTAAGGTGTGTAACAGTGACAAAATACACAAGTTCAGTGAAACTTGTGGTCCACTTTTAATTTTCTGGAAGGTTACAGAGAACTGACAGCAAAGCAGGGAGTTTTCACTTGGTATGCATAGTATTTAGTAGACAAAACTTGGTAGATGATAGTAACTCCCTAAAGGTTTTTGTTATTGGTGATGGTGACCATGTTTTATTTCTTCTTCTTCTCCAATACAAAAACTTGACCTTTCCAGTAAAGCTATCCTGTGAGACTTTATTAATACCTTATTGCAACTAAATTCCATGAAGTTTGTACAATTCTTTTGAAACTCCAGGAGGCAATTGCTATTTTCCATTACTTGTTCTTAGCTTAAACATGATTATCAAATTTTTTTGTTATCCCTCTTACTATCTTTATGATAACTATTATTTTTTCATTTGAGCTTCATGTCTCTTTATCCTGCTACCTCTAGTCCACCCACAATGTGCACATTGTCACCCCCCTATTAAAGGTCACAACTTGGGATGCAGGAAATTCTCAAATCCCTGGACTTGTGAAATTCAGTATGTTCAATAAACTTTCAATAAGTATTGATTTTATACCATGAGCCAGGTATGGGTAGGATTAGTGATCCTATAATGAAATTTCTCATGGAGCTTATAGTGTAGGAACAGGCTATGTGTTTAAATATGTAATTTCACATAATATAATAAAATCCATCATTTTGAGGAAATGAAAGATGCAATTGAACATAATGTTGGGCTGCCTAATCAAGACTGGAAAGAGCAGAATCAGGAATTCTTCCTGAAGGTGACATCTAAGTTGAGATGCAAAGAACTAAAAAGTTACAACCAGCTTTTGAACTTCAGCTCTGATGGATATACATGTGATTTGATAGGAAAAAGGACATAAAAGGAGAAGATTTCAGTATGGTTCATGGATTCAGTTTGGGATATGTTGTTTTTTAGATGCCTGTGAATTATTTAATTTCAGTTGTTGAGTGAATTATATCAGCCCTGAATCAGGTCAACAAAATATAAAGGGTTGTGGAAGGAGTGGAGGAAAATTCTAAGACAATATGTAGAATAAAAATAGAAAAGAATGGAGATTAGATCCCTGAGAAACATCTCAGAATAGCAGAAGAGTATGAGTTAAAAAGAAGGAAGGAAGGAAGGAAGGAAGGAAGGAAGGAAGGAAGGAAGGAAGGAAAGAAGGAAGGAAGGAAGGAGTAAAGTAAAGAAAAATAAAAGAAGTAAAACTGAAAATGAAGAAGCAATTTGTTCAAAACAGGAGGGTGAAGTGTCGCAGAAGCCAAATGAATGTATTTCAATGCAGGAGGGCTCAACAGTATTGATTCTGAGAGCTCAGGACAAGGAATATGTATTTGAGATTTATTGAAAAAGGGATTATTTTGACCCTGACCAGAGAAGATTTCAAAGAATATGTGGAGCAGACTCTAAAGGTGGCAATATTTGTAGAATAAATGAAGAGGAAAAAGCAGAGGTAATTGGATGCAACTTTTAAAAAGGAACTCTTATCTCATTTGATTCCCTTCCTTGAGCCTTATGAACCTTATGCTTTTCTAGACTAAATTACTTTATAATCAATCCATTAAACAACCAGCTCTTTCATGCCACATTTTTTTTTGCAATATTTTCCTCTACCTGGAATACCCTTTTCTCTCCCATGAAGCAATCCCTTGTCTCTCCAAATAGAAATGGTTGTCTCCTAACTCCTATCATACCTTAACAGAATAATTTTAAAATGCTACAGGTTATGGAGACATACTATAGTGGTAAAGGGGAAAGATTTTCTGAATTAGTCTTGGATTAATTTTGGTGTATTTCCCTTACTTAATCTTCAACAATGGACAAATGTATTTATTTGCATTCCCTTAACTGTAAATCAGTGATAGCAATAATAAATTCAAGGTTTAATAATGGATTATAAAAGAAATAACCCATTAAAAGACAAAACAGTTTTTGACATAAAATATTTTCCCATTTAATGCTAGTTCCCTTCCCCATTACTTTTCTTAGCACTAGAAGTGAAGTTCCTTAGAAATTGATTAGGTTTTATCATAACAATTTTAGTCAAGCATGAGCCTGGGAAGGAAGCAGGAAGACTTGACGAAACTAGACCAGCTTACTAGCTTATAAAAGCAAAGAAGCTAATCGCTGAAATTTGGCCATCTCTACAAGTCACAATACTCAAAGGAGCAAGTAATTCATTAATTTTTGGTACACAGTATAGGATAAGTAGCTGTTGCTCCATCAAAATGGGTGGAATATGAAAATAGAAGATAGAGACAGGAAATACTTTGAAATCTGGAATCAGGTATTTTATACCATGGAGCAATATCTATGGAAAGTACCAGCCATTCTTCTGATAGAGTTTCAAAGATACAACTTTAGGCAATAGTAGAAATTGAAAAGCTCACATTGGACTGGGATGATTTTAAATGCATCACCCTTTTTAGTACTTGTTTATATTGTATTGCAATTGCTTAGATGGCTTTTATTTATCGTATTGTATATCATTTATTTTTGTATCTAATTCCCAACATATCTGTTTCAGAATAGGAACCCAAGTTCTGTCTGTTGAATGTATAAGTGTTGCTTTTGAAGAAACACCAAGGAAGAGGCTTGTTTCCTATTCTGTATAAATGTATATAAATGGAAATGAAATCCCTAGCTGAAATATAGTAAGCTGTTACAAAAAAATCTAGACTAGAAGCGAAGCAATTTGCTCTGGAGTAATGCATTTGGGGCAGAATGCTGGAAAAGTTAACTTAATTCAGGTCAATGCAGGGAAATCTTATTTTACCAGCCTAGCGAAAGCTAATTTTAGAATGGATAGTAAGAGAAGACAAGATTCATTTTATTTAATTCCAGATAAATATGAAAACTAGAGAATAAATAAGCCTATATCTGAGGGGATCAGTGGCATCTTTCGTGCAGGAAGCTAGAGAAGTCAGCTAATGTGTAACTAAGGTGTTGTCAGGGATTGATGCATATATAATTATTTCAACCAATTCAGTTGCTGATATTTATCACTTGGTTTAAGCTATTTATACTGTGATAACAAATTAGCAAACCTCAAATCTCAGTGGTCTAAAATCACTTTCAAATTTTTGTGGCCTAAAATAAGCAAGGCTTATTTCTTGCTTGTGCTCTGAGTCTATCATGGGTCAGTATATTTAATCAAGGTTCTCCAGAGAAACAGAACCAATATGATTTATATAGATAGATAGATGATAGATATAATAGATAGATTGATAGGTAGGTAGGTAGAAAAATAGATAGATGATAGATAGATAGATAGATAGATAGATAGATAGATACATTAACAGATAGATGATTTGTTAAAGGAACTGTCTCACACAATTACAGAGACTGAGATGTCCCATGATCTTCTGTCTTAAAGCTGGAGAACTAGGAAAGGTGCTGAGTTTGAGTTCAAAAGCCCCAGAACCAGGGTGGGGGAATAGGAGCAGTGGTGTAAGTCTGGTCCAAGCTTAAAGTCCCAAGAACCAGGAGTGCCAGTTTCTGAGAGCATAAAATGACTTCCGAGCTCTAGGAGAGAGAGCGAACTTGCTTCTTCCCCCTGGGTGTTCTATTGAGGCCATCAGTGGACTGGACGATGCCCATGTACATTGTGAGGGAGATCTTCTGTACTCTGTCTACCAATTGAAATAGTCGTCCTGGAAAAACCTCACAGGCACATTTAGAAACAGTGTTCTACCAGCTGTCTGTAGGCATCCCTTAGCCCACTCAGGTTAACACATAAAATTAACGATCACAGTCAGGAAAGGCCTCTCAGTTCATAGTTGTCTCTCAGGAATCCAGGCTAACTGAGCAGCCACTACGGCATATGTAGGCAATTTCTTTGACAGAGAGAAATAAGCTCTGCAGGATCTTGCTAAATTCTCAGCCCAGAAGTAACATGTGTCACTTCTGCTCATAATTCTTGCTACAGAAGTAGGTGCATGTCTCTGCTCAGCCACTGGAGACCACAAAGTGTGAGTCAGACACACTGACAAAAATAAGTTAGATGAGCAGCATTAATGAAAAGAAAATAAGTATATCGTGAAATAGTAATCTATTACACAGAATTGCTTTCAAGTTTCTTTACTGGCAGTGTTTGCTTTTTTAAGTTCAGATAATTTCTATATAATATTGACAACAGAAATAGACAATAATGGACTAAGACTTCAAGAAAAGTAATGCATACATCTCTGTTCCATTAATTTATACATACTTAAATATAATATATTTATATATTACTCACACACACACACACACGCACACACACGTACATATGGTAGACCTTAAGATACAGATGCTATTTCATCCTTTGTTATTGCTGTGCCTAATGTCTATCCGGTAGCTGTGATAGTTAGAGCAAAATTACCTCTCCATCTGGCCAAATCTACAGATTGTATGCCCTTCTAGCAGTGTATTTCTTTACACATTATACTCTTTCTGAACTCAAGACTTACATATTCTTAATATCATTTTACATTCTGCTTTCAACAATTATAATGTAATATATGCTACTATGTGTAGTTCTTGTGATATTTGAAAACAGTCATTTTGATACTCCTAAAAATTCAGGTATAAACAAAATCCTGAAGACAGCTAATCTAAGCAGTGACATATAGTTTCTAAGAGACAATTAACAAATTTTGAAAATGTTGAAATTTTACAAAAGTTTCATAAGTCCAACTACTATACCGTATTTGTTTTCATGTACCTACTTAACATTTTTTTTGATACAATGATAAGCATTAAGATTTCCATCATAAATCTCTTCCTCAGCACGACTTTAAATCATTGTTTTGAAACACAAAACTCCAGGATTCTCGCTGCTAATTCTCATATGCAATACCAACATCAGCCAATAGATGCCCTAAGAGATCTCTTAAACACAAGAAATCTTAGCCTTAAAATCTGAGTATCAGAAATTTCTTATGCTTTATTTTTGTAGTTCAACTACACTCGTGAAATAGCACAATATATTTAGATTAAAGAATTTCAAATTTCATCCCCAAACACTGATTATTAAAACAATAGAAGAAAGAAAAGGGAACTTCAAGAATTGACTTTAAAATCTACAGTGAAGGAAGTGATATATCTAATCCATTAAGATTATTTCTAATTTCAATAAATGCAGCCAACACTATAACAGAAATATAACTATGGTTAATTTAATAGAAGATCAGGTTGAGTTGTAAAGCATTTGCTTGAATTAGCTGATAAATTTGGATTTTTCTAATTTTTCTACAATTTCCAGAGTATGCATTAAGGTATATTAATGGAAATTATTGTAATTAACGTTCTGTACACCATATTTTTTTAAACATTGAAGTTTATTCATAGAAAAAAAGGATTACTAGGATATGTTTGTTGTATAAATCTGGAAAAATAGAACTATGTTTTTTCTCTCCACTTGTAGTTTACAAAAAATTATTCCCACATCAATTTTCTACTAAGGCAAAGACCACATGATTTTTTTCCAGGCTTCTGTCCATATCGGTCATCCTCCTAATGAAGCTGTCCCAAGTTATATAGACATGTAGCCACATTAAAAACAAATTTTAATTTATTCAATTACACTCACTATAAAACTATTTCTCTAAGTCATCATTTCACTTGATACTGCCTTTACAGAGCAACACATTTTTACACCCTCCCTAAAGAGACTGAGAATTCTGTGCATAGATATATTTCTATGCACATTATTCTGTGCATAGACTGATGAGTTTTTACTGAAAGCTTATTCCCATTGTTTTTAGACTAGGATAGAAAAAAGTAAATATTCTTTTTCAAGCCAAAAACAGAAAGGCAAAATAAAGCTCTGGGGGAAATTCACAGTGGTATTGCTTGGATGTCAGAGGGAATATGTCTATAAAGAACTATTAAATAAGGAAGATAAGAGTGCATGAAAAGTTGAAAACTAGAGTACGTAACACCACCCCAAGTCTGGTCAATCTATCTGTTCCTGTTCATTTCCCTTTATATGCTTACATATATAAAAAGCCGGTTTTACTTTTACTTTCAGTTTAGACAATGAAAGTTGTGAAGTTAAGGACCCATACTTACAAGAAACATACTAGGCTTCAAGGTCTCTGCCTCAGAATCTGGGGCTTATACCACTCGCTGCTGTCTAACAGTGGTAGTTTGGCTCCTTAGTTTCTGATCTGACCACGTATGTGGAATTTGAATTTGACCCCATATTTGTTTGTTGATGATAATCACTGACAATAATGAATCCCAGATTATTGACGATAATGAATACATCTATGCCATAAAATCCAACCTCGTTTACTCTGTTAAATGCTGTAGGTTTTAGCTTTCCAGATATGCAGCATTTTTTGAAACATGGCCTGTCCTTTCTCTATTTAGTATTACCTACATACAGTTTAGCATCAACCAATTTCTTGAATTTATAACTTTTATTCATATCATATATCTGTCAGGTGCTTGTGGAATTTGAGAAGCCCGTTTACATGATGGAAATAAAGGAATTCATATGTGCATTGGTCTGAGAATTTGAGGGATAAAATAAGCAGTTATATTCAAGTTTTAGAATAGTATTTCTGAAAAAGACCTCTAATCCTTCTTGAAATGTACCATTTTGGAGGTAGATTCATGATTAAATATTATAAAAATAGTCTATCTAGTGAATCTCCGTGTGTTTACTAGTAAGAAAAAGACTTGCTTTCATATTACTCATTATAAATGTAACAATCTCTTATCCAAAACCAACCCAATGTCTGCAGTATTATAGACAGTATACACAAAAAGGTAAATAAATAAATATAATCCCAATTTTCAACATATATTGAGAGTTTTAAAATAAAAGTAATATAATCTCATGAAAACTATGTATTTGATTTCAAATACCACTGAGGTCAAAATTGTGTCCCTGTGTGTGTAATAAAACAGCATTCTTCCATCTGGAGTTTTATATATTAGTATTAAGGTTTCGATTTTATATCCTAAACATATGTCCATACTTTAAAGGAAACATATTTGAAAATCCTCTTCAGTGTATGTTCCCTCCCTCCACATCGTGATTCAAAATCACAGTTCTGGGTTAGCTATACTTATTCTATAACACATTCTAATAAATGTTTTATTAGTAGAATATTAAAATAAAATAAAAGAGAGAGAGACAGAAAGGTCCTAAGAAAACAACAGTTAGGCAGGGAAGGAAGTAATGGAAGTAGGAAAGAAAAACAAAAGAGAAACTAAGGAAAGGAAAATATATTTTCAAATGTCAAATGTAAGACGTTTCATGGTTAGCGTTTATGATTGCTATTGAGAGGCTAAACAGCAAGAGCTTTTCTTAAAATTAAATTTCAGAAATTCTCTTTTCATAGGAACTAATTGTTAAATGCAGCACATTTCTCCACTCTTAGAAAACACTGTGTGCATATATGTAGCAGGAGAAAAAGTAATTACATAGAAGCCGCAGGAGAGCTGGGCTTTCTAAAATACTCATATTTTGTGTTTATGTTGTAATCTTATTGTTTTCTTTAATTAAGGAAGGCTTGGTCATTTAAGGCTAGGATTTTTTTTTCTCCTGGCCCTGTTTTATTTTGATCTCCCAAAATTAAGCATGAAAATTACCTAGCAAAATGTAGTGGATCTTTGCTTTTTAAAGTAAGCATGTTCTTAATTTACAGAAAACATTCTCATAATTGGTTCAAAAAGAAAAATCAACAAAGCATACATTGTTATTATCTTTAGATATTTAAAATTCTAATGTACAAGTTCATTAGAATAATTATAATTTGAAAAGGAGCTTGTAAAGTGTGATGACACTGCAGCAATCCAAAAATTGAGAAATGAAAAAGTGTGATTAAAAGGTAAATCTTTCATACAAGGATAAATACACACAAGACAACACAATGAGCTTCACAATTTCTGTGTACTACATTTTAATATGTTCATGTAAATTACCTAAATTAAAATCCTTAAGTGGATGTTGGTCATTCAGCTTTAAAGATATTTTCCTTGAGTATATTCACGTAATGTTTTACTCATCTTTGCAGTGACACTTTAAAATAAAAGAAAATCTAATTACTTTTCTGCATGCCTTACATTTTATTGTTGCTTTACAATTACTTTAAATACCGTGAACGGTAATTATATGTGTGATTATATGTGATAATATTGTAATGTTGCTTTTATAAAGATAAGTGATGGTCTCTCAGTGTCAGCCTGGGTAGGTAAGATTTCTTTTGAGCCTCTCTTAACGTGGTCCTTGGTTCTCGTCACCGGTCCCCTCCACACATCCCAAACTAGTCACCCAAGGTACCATTTTCACAGTCTCAGTCACCAGATGCCAATTTATCTGACCTCAAGAGAAAGTTCTTAAAATATTGAAAACATATATAAATGTATGAAGTTTTTGAATCCTAATATAAAATCACAGAACGACAGATACATAAGGGACTTTAGAGATAATTTAATACAATCCCCTAATTTTACAATTGTTGAATGTGATGGAAGGAGTTTAAATAACTTGATCTTGGTCACAAGGCCAATTAATTAGGAGAGCGCAAACGTCGAATTCCCCAGGAGGGCGCGGGTCCTCCCAACACTGCCCTGCACATGCGCCTCCCCGGGCATGTGTGCCGGGACGGTTCCATTCCTTCTCTTGCTTTTTTTCTTTTCTTCTTTCTCTTTTGCTCAGACAATGAGAAAGTGCTCTGTTTTTTCTTTCCATACTTGAAACCTAAGTTTGTTTTACAGTTTTACTCCCTTGGGCTTTTGAATAATATTATGTCTGCCTTTATTTAATTCATACCACAAAACAATATGATTACTGAAGTGAACTAAAAAATTGTATCTATTAAACAACATATGATCCAGGGTTTGGTGGAATTTTGTAAGAATTTTTATAACACACTCTATTTATTTCCACAGTGAACTTTTAAGTCTTCTCTAACATTTTGGCATGTTGGCGTGAGGCAAACCAAAATATGCTATGTGACATTTCCAAAAGAAGCATTATATGTGCGCTCTCATCAGCCCAAGTACAGATAATTCAATTGGCTCAGCAGTAATTGTAGCATGCCTATCTGCCCCAAAATGCTGTCTTTCATGCCGTCATGGCATCTAAATCTACTATTAAAATCACTTTGGGAGTTGTGGGACTTTTAGGATTTATTTTTCCACAGCCCAGTCATTTATTTTAAATTTGAGTAATTTCAAATTCCACAAACAAAACTGAGGAACAGCAATATTTTGCTTGAATTCTCTCCTCAGTACCCTCAGTAATCTACACCACCACAATCTCCCACATACACAAACCCTAAGAGGAGGGTTAGGAAGTACACAGTATGGAATCATATGTTCTTCGTTCCTGACTGGAATGGTTCTTCATTAAAAAGAGAGGATACAGCACAACATAAGGGGCACCTGTTACATGTAAAGCCAGCAAAAACACATTAGCATTTTCATATGCATAATGAGGAAAAAAAGCATCCATTAGAGGGCCTATTTGTATGTGTGTATGTATGTGCATGCAATGAACAGTGCAAAAAGGCATGGCAGTTGCCATTTGTATGTTTACATAAAATCAGTAGTTATCAGAGGGAAAGAGAACATGGCAGATTACTTGGAATGCAGGCATTATGGCTACATGTGTTGGAGGGATATTCCCACGGAAGTGAATATTTGGGGAAGGAATTGACAAATGCTGGAAAGCTGAAAAGAAAGGTTTGCATGGATACAAAGCAAAAAAAAAAAAGTTCCCTCAGAAGCAAAATTACCATGTTTTTCTCAGTTTTGCTCCTGTTTAAGTAACTTTAAAGAAGGAATTTGGGCATATATGCCCACAAAGTAAATATTCTTCCTCAAATAATGACTTAAGTATTGCAGAAAATTAGGTTTATTATTTTTTCTAATAGGAAAGTAAGTGTACTCATTTCATCAGAGTCCCTGAAAGCATTCATGAGCAGATCCAGTGCCAAATTATATGGTCTCTGGGCATATGATGACACATAATCAGTATGTATATATGTATACACTTGATGGAAAACAATGTGCTGAATGCTATAAAATTTGAATAAACAACTTTTTCATGAAAAATGTTTTATCCAACCTAGAAAAATTTAAGTTTAGTTTATTTATTCATTTCTTTGTAGAAGTGAGTCCTAGCAGTTGTGGGTGGAACATGTGGATAGCATGTGAATAATGACCCTTCCTGATGATTGATTGTTTCAGTTCACTGAAAGTGTCTGTTTACAAGTTTTAACAGTCAGGAATCTGGCATGGAAGCCCCCCTTTCTCTTGCTGTCAACGCCCTTAAAGCCTCACTGGGACAAGAAGCATCACATTTACTGAGAGAATTGCTAAAGGCTATGAAGTGCTTTCAGCATACTCTCTCTTTCATAGAACAATTGATATATTAGACATAATAAATATTGCATGACCTTCAGGATTTTGGCAGTGGGAGTTGAAGCTGAGCGCTTCCACTTTTGTCATTACAGAATGACTTTTTTTTTAAACCCTCGCATCTTCAACTCCATACAGCTTGACATGTATTTAAGTCATGAGAGAAGGGGGAAGGTTCTGCAGATTTTATAGGAACACATGAAGTCTGATATATACTATGCTGCACTCATATTTTATTTTTTTTAAAGAAAATATTCTGTTTACAAATAATGCTAAGCATCGCACGCTTCCGCATTTTCTCCCAGTGCTCAAACCAATTTTTCCTCCTGAACAAGTTTCTGCTGCAGCGACTCCCTCTAGCAGCTCCGTGAACCGAGGAAAGGGAACGAACACCAAACACAACCCTTCCAGTAAACAAATAGCAGGAAAAGAAGCAAAGTTTGGCCAGCAAGATCAAAAGGATCAGGGGGTGTTTTGGGGTGGCTCAAAGGACCACTCCGTCCCCCAGCCGCTCTGGGCCCCGCTCCCCGCCCCCCGCCGGCGCTGGGCCCGCCGCGATTCGTGGGGCGCACGGAGACGGCAGCCTGGCAAGGCAAAGCCGCCCCGGCGCCGGAGCATTTAGTGTCCCCAAGACTGGCTGTGGATGGGTCGCGAAGTCCAATGAAGCCCACGTTGCTCACGAGCCTAGGCTGTGCCGCTCCAGCTGGCCCCGCAGAAGCCCCAGAACGGGGGCGGCCCCGCGCCGCCCCCAGAGTCGATATGCAAGTAGTTACGTCAGATGGCGGGGGCGGGGCGCGCCCTGGCTGAGTGGCAGCAGCTCCGGTCTGGGGAGGAGGCGCGGGAATCAGCCCAGTTCAGCGGCTGAGCCTAACTGGAGGCGAGCGAGCTGGTGCTGTCCGCGGTGCTGTCGTGAGGAGCCCGGGACCCGACGGACAGGCGGCCCCAGCGCCTCGAGGCAACGCCCTCCTGCACCCTCTGCGCCCTGCGGGACCCGCTTGCCCGGCAGGACCAGGTCGACTCGACAAAGGAGTGTGGTGCCGGACGTGGGAGAGAGTCCTCCGCTTGCCACCTGGGCGCCCATTCAGGCGTGACTTTGGAGATTTCTGTAGTTCTACACCAAACTATTTTCATCTTTTCACAGCTAAGACGATCTTTTAGTTTTTTAAAAAAATTATTATTATTACTGCAATTTATATACCCACACCGTTTTAGGAATCTTTCTGGGAGACTTTTGACTACTAAAATAAGGTAAGAAAAAAATATTGTTATAAATTATTACAAATGGGAAATTAATGCATATTGCCATACACAAATTTAGAAGCAAGTTATGATTATTTTTATAATTTAAAACGGGACTTTTGGTAATAATTGCAATTATTATTATTGTTATTATTGCAAGAGCATTTATTGGTGATCATGCACTGAATTCAAGAGTGGAAGTTGAGGGCTTAATTTTTTATTTTTATATTTTTGGTGAAGTTGATGTGATCATGTTACATCCTGCTTTATAAATATAAATATTTGTAGAGCAACACTTTCAGCATGGATCAGGGAACAAGAACCTTTCAATGCAAGACGCCAAATACGTTAGTAAATTGCATTAAATAAATCAACCAACAAGTTGTTTAGAACAAACGTAATCTTAAAATATATTGGAGTGGACTAATCTCTGAATAATCAGTATTTCCTCTGGTTTCTAAAGCATAGACTGCAAAGTGTAGAGCTCTCCTGACATTTTTGGAGGGAGGTGGTGGGGACAGGAGAATTTGTACCAATGCTGGGTTCATTTAGATGTGTTGTTATGCAGTAAATCCAAATAAAACTTGTGAAACTCAGTCTGAGAATTCTACACCCCAAGGTCATGTGCATTTCCTAGTTGGGGGCTGTTTGTTCTGCTATTGACTAGTAACTGTCATCCCCTCCCCACTCGCTCAGGTTAGAGGTGGGTCTAAATGGGAAGCTCTGATTCAATAATACAGTATTAGCTTGTATTATAGTCACTGCTGCTGTTGGTAATTGAATGGAACTGTGGAGCGGGGGCTGAGAAAATGTCTCGCTATTTTCAGCAATGTTTAACCTCTTGCATGTTTAACAGAGAGCTTTTCTCTACTTAGGAGATTTTCTTTTGAAGCTATGTTCCTTTTGTCGATTGGCAGTGTGTTTTGAGCGTGTATGCAGAAAGAATTCAGTGCCGAAAACCAGTGAACAGTACTTCTCATAGTGAGCAATTATTAAATGATAAAAGTTGGCTGGTGCTCTGTGTATTTCTTATTACGATACATAACTATTTGACAGGCATGATAGTTTGTCCGATAAACAGAATTCAGATATTTCACTTATGTCATTTAGTGACATTAAACATAAATGATGGCTGGAAAAACATGGGGGTGGGGGTTTCTTTCAATTCTAGGGAGAGAGTTCAGATTGCAACTAGATGTCCTATATTAATAGGAATGGGTAAAATATAAGCTGTTTCAAACTTAGTATCATTTAGCTGACTAGACTGTTTCTCAGCAACTAAAGAGTACATTAAGTAAACTTAAAGACGTGTTTATTTTTAATAATTATAAAAATTTCTACTCTAGTTGCATTACACTTACAAGGATGAATTTTAGCTTTAGAGTTTATGATTTAAAATAATTTATCTGTGTAGAGGTTTTACATTTTATTTACAGCATAATCCTACATGAGAGTGATTGCTACAAGAAACGGATATATAGCAAATACTAGAGGTCAGATGTAATCCTCTTAAGTTGTTCCCATGTTTTACCCTAAGCAGATGTTCTCTGTAGATTCCTGTCAGTCATGTGATCTTACATGAAATATTGATACAAATTTTTAAAGATTAAGCAGGTAGAGAATCACACTAGGAATATATGGAACATTGGGCCCTGAAGCTTATACCAAACAGCCTCATTTAAATGAATATAGAGTAATTATATTCTTCTTAACATATGAAATGTTCTTTTTAAAACTAGTTATATTAGTATAAACACTTAGAAAATGGAATTTCAAGCAAAATCATGGGTTCTTTTAATTTTTCTTTATTATATTGAAACATCAGTACTTATTTTATTCTATAACTTACTTGAAAGGCAGTAGCGTTAACTAAACACTATATTCACCCTAATATATGTGAGTAGCTTATTGAATTTTTTTGCATAAAGTTTTCCAAGATATATGCCTTCCAATATATATACTCAATTATAAACAGTTCCCTTGAACTACCAATATCTGGAATTCTTTCAGATGAAGTTTCGTGTTGTCAGTGAAATGATTTTAAAAGCTAAAATAAAATATGCCATTGGCAATAATAAAACCGGCAAGGTAGATTCAATGAGATTGCAAATTTAAATTATTAGAAATATTTTCCCGATTTTTTTTTAAACATATAACTTTTATATCTTAGCTCTTAAGTGAAATTAGGTGACAATAATACACCCAAATTTAGCACATAAGGAATTCTACTTGGATACAGAATATGATTCTTACTGTAAACAAATGAAATTGCCAACTTTTAAAGACACCTATTAAAGATATCCATTGTGGTGGCCCTTCATAAATTCTTTGCTCGACAAAGAAATGGCTAGATTTTCATGTAACTTGACCATGTGAAATTCAAAAAAATATTTAATACAACAGTGGCTAGCCTGCTGAAGCATTAATTCATCTCTTTGTGTGAGCACTGCGAGTGTATACAGCACTTTTTGCTTCAAGAAGATGACTTTTAAAAAGTGTATAGAAAAGTATTGAAATCATTTAATTATAAGTCACATGACATGCTCAAGTTGTTTTTCTTAATGGTTTCTCAATTTCTTAAAGTACTTTGATCTAGACAAAAATCAGAAAAAGATATTGCTAGATAGATGTCTTTTTTCCTTACAAATAAAATGAATATGTATGTTTCGTGGGATTTAAGATAAAAGGTGAAACAATTTGTGTTTTGTGTTATTGAAGCTACATATTACTTTCCCTTTTTTTCCATCTACAATATAGTAAGAAAGTAATAATAAACTTGAAATCTGCTATGACATTTTAGTGAATTGCCTTTTCTAAAGTAACTTAAAATTATATTAAAAATTATGAGCAATAGTTTATTGAAAATTTTCTTTGAAGAGGGTGATTTTTCATGTTTAATGCTCTTTTATCAATGAGGCCCAAAGACCTTGAGTAATATGTTTCTATTAGTCCTTTTTATTTGCCCCAAATCACCATTCTATCTTTGGTATTTTTTATTACTTAGTATATTATATAAAGTTCAAAAGACTCTTGTGAACCAATATGCTAGAAAAAAGTGCTTCCTGTTGTTTACATCACTGTAACAGCCATGTGACCAATTATCCTTTGCCAAACAGACTTAATCACCTTCTGCTTCAACACCTCCAATGTCCTTTGAGCATAATGTAGTTAAGGTGAGCTGTAGAGTCCCTTGTGGAAAATCCTAATTTTCCCATTAAATTAGTGACCATATAACAAAGCAATTGGTCCCTTGTGATTTCATCACCTTGGCTTTGAGGAAGTTAATATTATTAAAATAGATGAAATAGTGTTTTTGATAAATTCAGAATTCCAATGTCTTAATATGGGTTTTCTGAAAGAGGAAGAATTAAACAATAGCATAAGTGCTTGATATAATAAGTATGTGAGTGTGCATGTGTGCAAGTAATATATATATATATATGTATACAATTTTTGGTAAATTCTACTACCATAAACATGCAATCAAAATGAGGGAATGATCTGAAACATGCAAGTTTAAGAAATGCTACTTAATACAAAAGACAAAAATAATTGACATAATAAGGTACAAAACAATATATAACTTTTAGTGTCAAATGTGTCTTCTAATTGTTGCAATTTTTTGGTTATACTAGTATGCCTGAGTACACAAGAGTCTTGCCATGAAAATGTCATTCAGGAGCTCTCATGCTGATTGGCAAGAAGGGACAATTGGGACTGAAAATTGGCTACCAATAAGAAACAGAATGGATGTGTGCATAATGAAGAGTTTACAGTACTACACTGATTCTGAGAAAATATGAGTTCTGATAAAGAATTTGAAAGTTACTCTCTCTGAAAGAGATGCATCAGATGTACTTCCTATACATTTTAGGGTAGTAAGCCATGCATTTCTAAGGAACAGACCCTGGATATTCCTACACCTAAAATGTTTTTATTCCTTATGTAGACGTTTTCATGCATAGACGTGTTGTAATGTGGGAAGAAGTGTAGCTTAACTCTGAACTTTCTTGCTTTAAAACCAGGTAATTAATATTAATTTAATGTGGCTGTTGGTAGCAAATTATGTAAATCTCTAAAGCAAAGTGGTTGCTTAGTGAGTTCATTTGCATGTCAATACAGAGAATATTATACCCACTCTTAACTGATTCATGACACTGCTAGCAATTTTACAGCACAATGCAAAAGATTTGAAAATACCTTTTTCATTGAGTTTTACTTGAGTATATTCATTGTAATTGACAGTTAAAAGAAGCTTACTTTAGTGATACATGGTCTCTGTGCAAGTGGCACTAAGGTAGCAATTAAAACATACAAGACTGAATTCCCCAAAGATGATGATGAAATAGAAATAATTTACCTTTCATGGTATTATTGGACCACTTCCACCAAACATTAGATAGTGCTTTAATGACCACCAAGGCCTTATTTTTTTTCTAATTTCTAAAACTCTCAAAGTAAACGTACTTACGTAAAGTGGTGAATGCCCCCTTGCACCTTGTGGTTTGTGCTCTTCTCTCAAAGCCACAGTAATTGCTGCGGCCCAGGTGTCAGCCAGAGGGAACTGCCTCGTTCAGGATGGAGTAGGTGGTCCCATTTTCCTTTCCCAAGAGAAAACATATTTGCTGCCTCATGATAGATTACCTCTTGCTATTGAGCTTAAGGTCTTTAAGCCTGGATCTGCTTATAGAAGAAAAAGACTGAAAAAGATACTATCCAAAGAATTTGTATGTGTACATATATATGTTATTCAGAATTACATTTATATGCACATATGTATTTTATTCATATTAGGATATTTATCCATATTAAGTCATTTAACATTTACAGAACAATGTAAAAATTCGTATTATCTTCATTTTAGATATAAGAAAGCAGATACTCAGATTAAAGCTCTTCACCGCTCCAGCCCATGGTGACAACGAAGAATAAGTAGATAAGGCAATCACACCAAGTTCATCCCTCTTGCAGCTACACTGTGTACTTCTACTACCTCTGTTTAAATCAAATATTCATTGGATGTGTCTTATTTAATACCAGGTTTTTTTCTTTACTAAATGTGAATTTTTTCCCCTCTTTTGCCAAATCTTTCCCTTAATGATTAAGTTATACTGAAATGATTTTATGGTACGTATTCTTTAGTTTACACACTTTGGAATGCGCAATACCAAGTGTCTTAAGGAGTTTTCCTCTGTGTTTAATATTAGACGTTACTTATTTGGTCTCATAGACTCTTCATGGCACTTGCAGTAGACAGTACTTCCCTTTCTATCTTGAGTAGAGTAAGAAACCATAGAATAGAGTAATTTATGTTTCCTGAGAGTTCAAGACCTCAAGAGTTTCTTTTCCCCCCTAAAATGTCCTACTGGATCCCAAATGTCAGTAACAATCTTGAACTTCAGTGCATTGCTAGCTCTTGTGTTACCAACTGCTATTCACATTTAAACCTTCCAACTGGTTAGCTGTCAATATTTCAAATAATGTATGAGATGAAATAAAGTAATCAAAATTAGTGGTTTTGAAGCAAAATACTAAAAGTGGGCTCTTAATACTAAAAGTGGGCTGTTAAATACTTAGGAAACATTCAGTACTGTTGTTTCTTACTCTATTTGAGGTACAAAGAGGAATGTTGGCCACAAGTTGATGCTCTTGTTTTTACATAGTATTTAGGCTGACCGACTCTGAGAGGTGAATACTGGTGTCGGTAATTAGAACACAGCTCCCAGGTGAGCCAAGGGCTTGCATCAGATTCCCTGCTGAATCCTCATTATCCAAGTTTTGAGATGTCCTTATTAAATGGATCCCAAAGGAGATAGAAAAGTTTGATATGTGGAGAAAGTTTAACGCAAAAGTGAGAGATTTATAGGGCTTTTTACTAAAGTTATTGGCAATACCCAGTGTTTTACTTTTGAAAAATGAATCCTAGTAAAAACGTTTTTAACCTTGAAATTTCTGCACTTGTTTGTATACTATTCATTTGACCTACTGTTCCTGGTATTCTTTGGAGCCCTGAAGGAAATCTATTCAATCCAACAGTTACAATTATGGTCTTTTCACAGATATCTTCCAAATCTATAGCCCTGGCCCAGATTTGAGCTCTATTAATGTATTTCCAAAGGTCTGCTAGACATTTTAACTCTTGATTTCATAGTGATAGCACAAACCCCGTGAACTGATTATCTTGTCCCTAACATGGTCCCCTACCCTCATTTTTCTGCCTGTCAGTTAAGGAACACTTTTTTTACAATCCCCTAGGTCTGAAATCTCATAGATGTTTTGAGTTCACACCATTCTTACTCCCCTACATGCAGTGAGTCTTCAAGATTTAACATCCCTCTTTTTGTGACTTAGCTTTATCTAATTCTCTTTTCTGTTCTCTTCTATCATTTTTACCTTGCTCCAAGCAGCCCCACATCTCAACCAGAATTATTTTGAAATTCTCTACTTTGATCTCCCTGGTTTGTTTCTTCCTGTGGCAATAATAATTAATAGTAATAATAACAACTAAAATTTGTGATGATCATGATATGCCATGCATGGTGTTAAATATTTTTAAATATCATTTCATTTTATATGCACAACACCCTTTGAAGTAGGTAGTGAGAGACCAGAGCTTAAAGAGCTGTGGTGCCCACAGATCTGGGGCTCAGCTGGAGCTCTTTCTGAAGCCAGCTATGTGATCATAATCATTATGCTTTACTGACAGAGACTTCATACCTTGTGGGATTCCTCTTGGTTAAAGTAAGCTTTCGAATTTCCCTATGTTCAGAAAACGTCAGTGGATCTCTAATTTCTCTATTTCTCTGCTTGTTTTCAATATTCTTCTATTTGCTGCAATGCACATATGTGAAACATAGATGGATCAAAATATAAAGCATGAACCTTTCCCTCACTACAAACACAATGCTCTGTTTGGACTGTTGTATTTTCAGGAATCTCAACCTACACCCCACTGCTCTGTTTCCAGCCATGTTCCAGTCACAGTATAAGAACATATCATGCTCACGTGTGCTTTTCAATGTGTCTGTAGTTATGTTGGTGTCACCCTGGATATCACCAAAATGTCCATTTCTTGTTTACATGTAAGGATTTGTTTTCTATTGTTGCATTACAATAACCTTAGTGGCTTAAACAGTTTCCATGGGTCACAAGTCTGAGTACAGGGTAACTGGGTCCTGTGCTCAGGATCTCACATCAGTATGTTAGCCAGGGCTCAGCTCTTATCTGAGGCTCAGTTTCCTCCTCCAGGATCACTGGCTGATGACAGTAAGAACTCATGCAAGATTGGTTTTTCAAGGCCAAGTAGGAATCTTGCTAACTCCTGCAGCCGCTGGCCTCCAGATCTGCTTGCCCACCTCATTCAGTCAGGTCAAACCAAAATAATCTCCTTTTTTATTTACACAAGTCAATTGACTTAGAACATTAATTACATCTGAAAATCTTTCCTTTGACATATAACGCGACCCCAAGAGTGGTATCACATCACCGTTGCCATATATTATTGGTAAAAAGAGATGTCTGCTCTATCCAGTTCAAATTCTACTTGAACCTGAGTCTTTCCCCTTTGCTGGAGTGCCACCGTGCTCTTCTCTCTCATTCCCAGCATTGATGATCTGACTCTGCAGCGGACAGTCTGGCTTTGCTTTTTGACTTTTTAAATGTGTCTTAGGCTGTTCTTCCTAATTAATCTTAAACTCTTTTTAAAGGAAGAAGCCTAGGAATTCCTTCCCTGTGTACAAAGTTTGCAGTTTAAAGTTACTTTATGTACATATTATTACTTAATCCTCATTGAGGTTTTTTTGTTTTAATGTTTATTTCTATTATGTAGTGTTTTGTACATGTAAGATTATAATGCATTTGCATAGTGTTTTGTACATATAATTTATGTTCATGGATTGCCTGATTTTAGATTTTGGTAATCTACTCTATTTCCACACAAAAGGAGTTTTTATCATTACTATTTATTTCATGCAGCATGAATCTCTCATGCAAAACAGGAATTTATATTTAATATTTTGCTTTACAGATGATATAGAAATTATTTATGTAGAAGGTGAAATGTTTATATTTGCTATCTAGGAAAAGTGTAAGAAATTGATTTTATATTTACGTTGGAAGAAAAATGTCACATTTTCAAAGAATGTCATCTTTAAAAGAATATCACACTTACAGTACTAATAATTTTGTTCTTGTTTATTTGGTTGAAATTTGGTAAACAATTGTATAATTATTTTACTGACAGGTATTAAAATAGAAAAAGATCATTGTACTCATATCCTTTATAAGGTAATTTTATTTTGACAGAAGCTAAGAAAATTAACTGGTGCATGAATCCAATTTTTGATTTTAGGAAATAATAATTTCCTTAAAAACATTAAAATCATTTATTATAAAAGAAATGATTAATTCAGTGAGTTCTGATTAAGCACTAACTGTGTTTTAGGTGCCCTTTGGGTACTGGGCTGTGAGCAGGAATGATAGAGGCATGGTTCCCTCTCCTCTTTCTGTGGAAAGACAGATGATAAGCAAACCAATAAAGACAGAGCATAATGTCCAGCATTGATAAGTGTGATGATGAAAAGTGGAACAGGTGGAAGATTACTAAGGGGCAAGAGTGCTGTCTAACACAGGGGCTCTCTTAGGTGCCGATATGAGCTGCCCATTAAGCAGTTTATGACACATTAACATGACTTCTGGCTATTGTGAATAACACTGCAATGGACATGAGTGCAAATACCTCTTTGAGATGCTGCTTTCAATTCTTTTGAACAAATAACCAGGAGTGGGATTAGTAGCAAACACGGTAACTCTATTTTAAAACTTTTAAGGCACCTCTATACAATTTTCCATAGTTGCTGTGCCATTTTACATTTCTACCAAGAGTGCACAAGTCCATTTCCTCACTAACACATTATCTTTTGTCTTTTTTGATAACAGCCATCCTAACAGGTGTGAAGTGATACCTCATGGTTTTGATATTCATTTCCTTGGTGATTAGTCACATTGAGCAACTTTGTATAAACCTGTTTCCCATTTGTATGTGTTCTTTGGAATACCTCTCTTTGAGATATTTGGAATATCTTTGAGTTCTTAGGGATATCTCATTCTTGAATGTCAAGCTACTGGCAAAAAACCACAAAAGTCTCCCATTGTGAAAACCATTTATTCATTTTATATGTGATTTTTCTCATTAATGAAAGTTAGCTCCCCTCTTTGGTGTAACAATATATTTAAAATATGTTACTTAGACTAACTCTTGCATTTTTAAAAGCATTATACGGAGTATGTTGCAATTAAATCCTGGGACTTAAAGCTTATTTCTGAAAATTTGTTTTTACTCTTTGTTCACTGTACAGTTTATTTGTTGAGAATTTCATATTCTTTCATAGAAAACGTAAGTCCTCTAAAATCATGTTTGTTTGAGGCAGTGATCTAGTGAGCTTGTATTTTTATCAAATGATCCATGATCCTAGACACAGCGGCATTATTCGGGAATGAGAAATGTTTAGACTGCCTTGGGTTCCTGCACATGCTAGAGAAACCACAGTATTTATTATTTATTATGTAATTATGTTATTTTTTTACTGAAAGTGTGACATCATAGGACTATGTAAGGGAAAAGCAAAAGGAAATAAATGTAATAAAAATATATACACAATTTTACAAAATAAACACAACAATTAGATTCATAATATTTCAGCTTTGGCACAACCTCAAACTTTAGTGCGTTTACAAAATAGTAAAGCCTGGGAGAACTTGCACTAATTGGGCCAGTGCTCCGCCTGAATTATTTCCTTTGGTGAGATTTCTCATGAAGCCATAAATAATTGAGCTGAAAAAGTTTAAAAGTAAAGAGAATATTTCTAAAAAAATACTTTGTATTTTAAGTCTACATATTTGCAATTATGACAGCAAAGATTTCAAATAAAACCCTCTACAAACTGTTTGTATTTTCTTTTGGCAAGTTACCTATTTCCCAAGTTTCTTGAGACCTGAGGAAGGAGAAAGGCTTTCATTGAAGTTTATTCCCTCTCTGTACACAAATAGTATGACTTAATTGATAATGTCTGGAATAGAAATCTGTGCCCAGCTCCAAAAACTGCTCACAATCCTGGCTGCCTTGGGTGGACATCTCATTAATTATATGTTTTGTGGAACATATCATTTAGGTTTCCAACAGTCTGAAAATCAGTAGAAGGAGCTCAAGAAAGAATTAAGGATATTTTGATACTAGCTTTCTAATGTCAGTGTTTTCTTCAAAAGTCTTCTTCATATATAGGAAATAAAGATATATTTTAAATGAAAAATAACCTTTTTTGAAGTTGTGAAATTCAAGATCATTTAAATTGTTGAAGGAGTTTTACCATTTCTCTCTACATTTCTTTGTCCTATTAATACAGAAGGTAAATGGCTTTGATTTATAAATTGTTGCAATACTGGGCCGACCCCACTCTGTGATACTGAGACTTTCTAGATCTTAGCACAGGGATGTTGATCTAAAAAAGAGAAAATGATACTAGAGTCCTAGTATTCAAGGGGCTTTTATAAAACACTACTAGGCTTAACTTAAGTCAGTGAAAGTCTTAAGAATATGGTAGGTCATATCCTAAAATTTTACTGGTTAGCTTACATACACTGGACTTAAACTTAAAATTTTTGTTCTATGCAAATACCTGTAACAGCATCCTTTCAAACTTTTAAAAACTGGCCCAAAGTTAGAGGACATGAATCTTTCAGAAAATCTTCAACCGACTTGATGTTTTCAGTTAGCAGCATGTTGTATGTTTACATGTTGTATAAATTTGAAAACAGTAACTACCTCAGATTATTTTTGTTTGAGAATTTGCTACATGATATTTTTCAAAGTTCTGCTGAAAATATAAAATTTTCTAACTTAAAGCATTTTCAAATTGGGACTTAATTTTCTTCCATATGTGAGATTTTTAAATATATACCAAGGGCTTAGTTGAAAACTTACTATGCTGTTAGAATGTGCATTTACATAGCAGCATTCTTGAAAGGAAGCAAACTTTTATTACTAATTAACTTGTTAACCTAGTTTCATTATGACAGTATTACTCAATCCTGGATTTAAAACTAAATTTATAGATTATTTCCTTGCATAATGATATATTTGGAATCAATTGCCTTTTTCTATAGGACATTTAAATTTAATATCTTATGTGATTTATTGGATAATATTAAATTTGCATTTTAGTAATTTAATATATTATTTACTCTTGTTTGCCATGAAGTTTCTAACATGTATACTGAGCAGTCTACAAACTTTTGAAATGTATATTTGAAATCCATTCAAAATTTTTATTACTATAAAATTTCCCAGAAGTTGAATTACTTGGTAAAATCACCTGATCATTCTTTAGAAACAGCTATTGTATTATTTTCTAAAACAATCACATCAAATCATTTAGGCTAGTAATGCTTTGAGTTATTTGACCATAGTGCTATATATTATGGTTTTGTTAATTTAACAGTGAAAATTGTACTTTCTGTTTTTTTATTTACAATTTGCTTATTGAGTATGACATTTCAATGTTTTTTAGAAGTAATTGTTCAATTGTAAATTTTCTTTGTATGTCCTTAGACCATTTACCCAAGAGAACCAGAACTTGATTTTATAGAATCACTGGAAATTGTATTCTATATAATAATAATAGTAGTAGTAGTAGTAATAATAAACTGTTTATTGAGCAATTATTGGCCTCAGGCATGATTCCATAGACCATGAAAGTTATTCACTAAAGCTTTTGAAGAGCTTTTAAGGTAGAACCAAGGCTGAGTCTAAAGCTTCTGACCTCCTGGTTAAAGTTCACACTGATACAGTCAGTCAGTCGTAAGTGGGCGTGCCTGGCTCTGAGGCCCCAGTGCTGTGTTTCTACATAGTAAGTGTCCGTCTGGGGAAAGGAAATCCCAAGGCAAAATATCCCTAAAAACCAAAATCAGTCAAAGGGAGAAATAAAGTTTAAAACCCGTTTATTTCTCACAAACTGCAGTCCCAGTCCGTCTTTCTTTTCTGCTCCAGCATCAGCCACACCGGCCTCCCCTTCACCTCTCAGGTACAGATAAGCCCTCTGTTGCCCAGGTAATCACCCATTGATATGGAGATGAACTTCTCCACCCCTGAGGAAAGACGCAAATGCACTAAAGCCATACCTCTTTCTACCTCTGAATGCCTACTGACATGCAGATATACCAAAGCCAGGTGAGATATTCTGGAAATGTTACAATTTTACCCACAGTAAGGATCCTGTAATATCAGTGTCATATTTTCCATGCAAGCTTTTTTCAGTGCCCAAAGTCTTCAATGAAAACACATTAGGCCTACTATGTTTATCTATAAAGCACTTGGGTTTCTCAAGTGCCTATTTCTTCAAGGTAACTCATCTCTTGAGTATCTAACATTCTAATAAAGATATTACTCCAATGCAATCCTGATTATCCTTTATTTTTTAATTAAGAAATTCTAAATTGTTGGCAAAAAGCAAAAGCATCATAAATTAAAACTTTCCCTAATGTAGAAGGAAAATAAAATTTATTTTATTAATGCAATTTATCTCTTTGTTTTTCATTCAAATCTTACCACTAAATGGTGGAATATTAGAACTTTCATTTCTGGCATACTCCAAGTATTTTATCTTACAAACAGAGGTCAAACTGAACATAATATTGAAAGTGACTTGCAAATTAAGTAAAATCCTAAGGTAACATTTTTACCAGGAATATATATGTATATCTATACCAATGAAGATGTAAATATACAGACAAATTAACTGAATCTAAATGGCTTTTCAGTGGGAGGAATCTTTAATATCATCTAATTTAATAATGAGAGAAGTAAGATTAAGTCATTTGATTTTAACTGGGATTAGACTCAACATTTATGGGACTCATTTCAATTACCCCACATTTCCAGATATTTTATATATTCCTAAACAGATTTCATACTTCAACTACTTCATTTTGGGGGGTTGATATTTTAATAACTTTTGAATATTATAGAACTCTATTTATAAGCCTCACAGGTAAGTTTATATGGTGAATTGTACAAACAAAGTGTTTAGATTTTAGCTTTGCTTTATTTTTCCTCACTCAGGATTGGGTAGACTATTGTCAAATATTTTGCTCTGTTTCCTTTCCCTTTTTTATGTATATTCTTTTAGACTGAGTACTAAATATGATACTTCTCAAGAGTTTACTCCTTGTAACATTATAGCACTTAGCAATCATTTCACATTATATAAGCTACATTCATTTGTAAAATAGTTTGGCAGATCATTCCTTTTGGAATGCAAGTTAATAATACCTGACTCAGAAAACCAAAGTGTGGTAATAAATCACATGGACTTCAAAGAGTTTCATATCATTTCTTGTGTTACATTGTAGAATACTTTTTTTTTTAAGTATGTTTAAGATGAGCATGGTTATCTCTTTGGGCGGATGAACTAAACTACACATATGATAATTTATTATTGACATTACTTTAATCATGTTTACCTTGAAATAAATAATCTATTTTTATAATGGTATGATGTAAATACATACATATGCTCTATAACTCAAATCAATTTAAGTTTTCATACTTTCAATTTGCAGATAATTACATTTTCCATAGAGTATTATGTTGATATATTGAAAGTTGAAGGTGCACTAGAATCATTTAATACTAGATATAATGGTTGAAAACACAATAAAACTCCAAATTCAAGACAGAAAGGGAACTTAGGGTGGCACAATGATTATCACACTAAAAAAATATTACTAGTGTATTTTATCTCACTCTATTTTGAATTGTGTTTGGGGATTTTTTAATGATAGGCTCGTTGTGGATATCAGAAAACAAGAACTGGTCAACCAGTACAGAATAATCTAATTTGTTCACAAACTCATCTAATATGGGAAAGTTCTGATTGCCTTAATATTTAATATTTATTTATTTATTAATTTTAGATATCAAATTTCACTAAATATTGACCTGCAATCTGCCTGATTACAAGTAACTCAGATTGTGGTGTAGGTAATGTAGGCAGGTTGCAGTCATCCAGGTATAAATGCTGGTCATTTACTTAAGTAGTCTATGCATATAAAGTTTGTACATACAAATGAATAAGAAATAGATAAACTACAGAAGTAATACAAACAAGAACAAATGCTTCTAGGAAGCCTCTTCTGAAGAAGGATACAAAAATGGATCGCCAGTAGAATTTGAACTTAAATTGTGTACAAAAAGATGAATCCAATTTGTATTTATCATCCTATTTTGTATTTTCTCACAATACAGTGTAGGGATTATTCTGTACTACAAAGAAATGGCATTTATTATAGTGCACACTTAGAAAAACCAAGCATCAAAGAACTAATGTAAATTTAAAATCTAATTTTTGCCTATTATAAAAACAGCTTCCTTTGAAATCCTTCATGATGTTGGACTTGATTGGCATTATTTGGAAAGCAACATCTCTATGTTAAGGCAGAAAGAGTGACCTAAAAATAAACAGACAAATTTAGAAACTAATTCCCAGATAATAACATTCACAAAATTTGAAAAAAAAAAAATTAGAAAACAAGTGAGACCACAGTAAAAAGAGCCTGCAGAAACAGGAGGAGTAAATGTAATGTGACAGCACCAGTGAGATGTTTGGAAAGAAAAGACGATAAATGAAACAAAGGAAATAAGTACAAACTATGGATTTTAGTTAATAATTTAATGATATTGGTTTATTGTGACAAATGTATCATATGAATGTTTACAATAGGGAAAACAAGGTTTTGGGTATGGTTACTGTCTAGCATGTGGTATATGTACTATCTGCAACTTTTCTGTAATGCTGAAACTTAACAAAAACTATAAAAATATATTAAAATGAGCTGGACATAAAGAAAATATGATGAAGACTACTTTAATTATAGATCTAGTGATTTACTTGTGGATAATGAATAACTTTAACTTTGTTGTACAGAAAATCAGAGATTTCAACATACTTTTTAAACTCTTCTTCATAAGGAGAAATTATGACAGAGAGTCATTATTAAGAAATTCACCCTATAAAGGAAATTCTGTATTTAATCTTTGATCATTAGGATAAATTTACCCCAAAGCATCAGAGATAATTCAATTGAAGAGGATTTCCTCTTTATCTAGATAGACAACAGATAGAGAGATGGTAGATAGATGTAGACATAACAGAGACATATATATATATATATATAGGTGATATAGATAATATAAATATTCCTGCCAAAGATTTACAAAGTAACATTGGGTGCTTAATGAGGTAAGGTCTGGATTCCAGAAAATCATAATAATTTCCTTCGTTATCATGCTATATAAATGAGATGATCTTAATAAAATATTTTAGTAGTAAAATAACATCAAAATATTAATTAGTATAGTACAATTGTGAAATGTAGTCTATTTATATGTTCCTAAGTAAAAATATAGCATAAAATTCAATTTCAAGGTGTGTCCATATAAATTCAGTATAAAAGTATCCCACTTAAAAAAAAATCACTCATTCAAAATGTTGAGGAAATTTAATATAGTCTCACCACTAGCTTTGGAGAATCAAAAGGCACATTAGGATCTGAAAAGCTTTACAATATAAAAGGCCCTGAAGTGTGGTAGAAATTAAAGTGTTTAATCCTCCTTACTGTTGAGCATATGGAGAGCCCGCACTGTCCAATCCTTTGGAAGTTAGGTGTGGTCATGTGATTTGCTGGGCCAGTGAAAGGAGAGCAGACACAACATGGTCACTACCATCAGGAAGTAGTTAAGAGCTGGTGCCTAATTCTGTGTTTTCTTCCTTGGAATTTTTTGAGACCCGAGTTGGGGTGAGGGTGTCATAAAATGGGGGTACTGTCCATTATCATTATTATTTTTATGTTTTATTTTTTACCAACTCCATGAAAAGACTTTTCTCTTGCAAACACTCAGTGGTTACGTAGCACCGGCAAAAATATACTTTAAAAAAATAGGTGTCTGAGATTTTGAAATTGTTTATTGCAGTACCTAGACAATTTTGACTACAACTACTGTGTAAGAACCTCTGTAAACTTGCATTTTTATAGATGGATATTTTGGAAAAAAAGTTTAATTTGTTTCATATCTTCTGATAATATTCTATAGGTGTGTTACCCTAAATGTTTCTAAATATGAATTTTTATTTTTTTATTTTTAAAACCATTAAGAAGTTGAGATTATATTTCCCTTTCATTATTTGTTAGAAAATCAATTATCATATTTTATATGCTTATAACTATATGTAAATATGAATGCTTGTATAAATTTGCATTTGTCTCTGTGTGAATGCATGTGTGGGTGTTTGTGTGTGTACTGGTACTGGGTGTTTATTACAAGTGTATTGTATTATATAGAAATTTGCATTTATTTTTTAGTATTCTCATTTCTTATTTTATAATCTATCACAAAAACTCTTAATACCTATTTAGAACTCACTTTACACTCTTAAAACATTTTTATAAGCATTTTATAAGGAAATTCTAATACAAAAAATTGATTTTTGAAAGATAACAATTTAACAAATCAGATTACAACAATATGTGTATGTTAGATTTTACTTATTTATTTATTTATTTTTTACTTATCTGTATTGGTTTCTTGATGTATTATGCATTCACTTTTTTTCCTAATGATCATTTTTTTCAATGATCATTAGGAAACAACCATGATATTCTTGATCATGAGGAAGAATAACTTTGGATTTGGTGTCATCTCCAGAGCTAGAGAAGTTATTTTAAAAAGTTGAGTGTGATTTCATACTAACCACACACTCTGAGTGACTGTATGTAACATAGCATATTCTGACATGTTTAATTGTAGTGGATAGAATACAGCTCAAACAGTAATCTAAAAATAAATTTCCATTTATAATAGCCTGTGGGAAAAAAGTTCAAATTAAATCCTCTTAGTGCATTAAAATGCAAATATAAGACTGCAGTCCAATTGAGTTACATCGATAATAGAACATATAACACAAATGGAAATTCCTCCCAAATAATTATAGTTATAGCTACATAAATCACTGATGTGTGTATTTGAATTTAGTTCCTTTTGTGCATGCTTGGAAGTTCGTTAACTTTGGATCACATTAGAATATGTTTTGTTTGTCTTCCACAGACCTGTCACTAGGCAAGTCCTTTTCCCCACGGAGGCCAGTGAAGGCCCTTCACTGCTCTTGTTGCATTCACAATATGGTAACTAAAGCTTTCAACTCTGCCAGAAGATTTTGTTTTAGACATAATTATGGAAGCTCTGAAATTGGGAAAACACTCAGTTGCAATGTCTTGAATTTTTCCAGTAAATAATATTGACCCTAAAATATGCAATACCATGAAAGCAGTAAAGCTCATAATCCAATTGTATAATCTTAAGAGAAAACAAAAAGGCTAAGAGAAAATTCTGCTTAGAAACTCTGTAAAAGTATGCTTCTCTTTGTGTGTGTGTGTATTTATTTGAAGTCAGATACAATGTCACCTTAGCTACTGGGATTTGCAATTCTGAGCCTTAGTCATTTAATGTGGGTGTGATGATTTCAAGATACAGGTAACCTAAAGAAATGTGGAACTTATAGCAGTTATGGGAGCAAGGAACACTTAGAGCCAAAAGAGAAAAATGGAAAGAAAATAATATGCTTTGGACATTTAAATCAGTGATGATGCCAATTGTATATACAGTTAGCAAGGAAGATTAACAGTTATTTTGACAATTAAACATATGTAAAATTGTCTTTGGTACAAATTCTGATCTTGAAAAACAATCATCTGCTCTCAGATTTGAATCATGTAAGGAACACTGGTTAGTGAGGACATACATTCATAATTAAAATTTTAAGATTAAAAGTTGAATTCTGTCAAATTTAATTTAAATTTAGAAAGCATGTACAAATGCCTTAATACAAATCAAGCAACAGCCAACGACTTTTAAAAGTGATTTGTTTGGATCATTACAGTTTAATATCTTACACTAAAAGCAGTTACCCAGTTCAATATAAATTGCACATGGTTACATATGAAAAAACAATTTAGGTGCTGTTTGAGTTAGTATTTCTAATATCATTGGATTATCAGTGGTTGTTTTTTTAGCAGACCATATTCTAAGAAATTGCTAAACAACTATAGACATTACATTTGAGACTTGAAATGATAACAGAGAATTTTTTTCAAGGATGAAGTAGTTGATTTTTTCATTAAAAATTGTAATAGTAATAATTGTCTATTTGAGAGCCTAATGTTCATTAGGCCAAACTGTTAAGTGTTATACATCATCTTACTTAACTCATACAACAGCCTCAAAGGAAGGATGATTGCACAAATGAAAGCTGGAGTACAGAGAGCTTAAATAATTTGACAGAAGTCACATTGCTGATAATTGATATAAGTCAAAATAAAGTTCATGCAGGTATGCATGCACATGACTCACAATGTTCCTTAATCTCCTTTGGAATATATCAATTACAGTATCACATCTCTTAGCTGCTCAAGGACATTGCTGCAGGGATGGATTCTCCTCACTCTTCCTGTCTCATCAGTTTGTTCTGCTCTGCTGGACTATTTTCATCAGCATAAAGAAAGTAGTTTTCTGCATCTTTAAGCCCAACAAACAAGCAAAAACTCTTTTGACCATGATTATCCTTCAGCTGTACATCCCATTTCTATCCTTTGTTCCATGGCAAAATTCCTTGAAAAGCAATCTTTACCCACTCAATCAAATTTCTTCAAATACATCTTCTCTTGAATCTACCTATCACTCCGTGAAATCTATTCCTGTCAAGGCCAGCAGTGCCCTGTGCATTATTAAGTGCATTGCTCCATTTTTAGTCCTCAGTTTTCTTGAACTATTAGGTGATTTGCTATCATCTACCACTTCATCTTTCCAGCATTTTCTTCACTTGTCAATTTCCCCACCTAGCCCTTCTTCAGGGATCTCTCAGATGTCTTGGATCTTTTATCTTCCATATGCAATATAAAATGAGTTTATCAAGTTCTATAAAGAACCCCATTGAGATTTTGATTGGAATTGCACTGATGCTAGCTAGCTGAGTTTGAGGAATATATATCATATCCATATATGTATATATCATATACATATATGGATATGATATATATATATTCTTTCAACAAACAATATCATATACATATATAATAGAGTTTTCCTTTCTATAGTCAATGTTGCCAGATATTTATATTGGTTAATGATTTCTGTAAAATATTTTTATTCTATAAAGGACTTTATGTATTTTTTTATTGACATGCTAAATGTTTACTTTATTTAAAAATTCATTTTCTAAGAGAATGCTATGGCCTGAAGAATTGCAATTGTGTTTACATTTTTTCTTTTGGTTCAGCAACCCTTATTTATTCTAGTAACAAAAATGCATTTGGACAGTCACATCATTAAAAATAAACAGTATTGCTTCAAGTTTCTAATACAGATTTTTATTTTATTTTATTTTTTTACTGTGTTGACTAGGACCCCAGTACAGTCCTAAATAGATTGATAATAAGCATATTTTCGCTGCTGGTCTTATTAAAGACTATTTCAACAAGTATCATATTCTCAGTACTTCCTTTAATTTCTTAAAATAGATGTTCAGTTTTAGGTTAAGTAGTTCCCTTGTATTCTTAGTTTGCTAAGAGTTTCTAATCTCAGTGTCTTTAATTTAATCAAGGTAAATTACATGTGCATGCACTAATATGAGCTTTAATATTAAAATCACTGTCCTTTAGTCTATAAATGTGGTAAATTACAATAAATACAAGTCAAATTAATTAATCCAGTTAGTTAATTGAAGTTTCTGTAACCGAAGTATTCTCTCCATCACATTGTGATTTCTTAAGAAAACTGTTTCATATTCAGAGTAGAGCTGGATTATTGAACTGCATATATTAGTGTATTTAACAAAGAGTAGGCTTATATTATATTTCTTCATGTTTATGTCCTCAGAATTCTGTTCCTTGGCTATAAAAGACTTAAGTAAAATATGGAAAGTTTGTGTCAGGTCTTGTTTTCCACGTCTTTTTTCTTCTCTCCTTTCCCACCAGCCCTCTGAATGCTCACTGGGACAGAGAATCACCCTGTTTGCCAGGATAATGTGATCACTAACACACACTTCAAACTTCTGTTATCTCTAAATGTGCTTTTTGTCCTTGTTGAAGGTTTATGTTGATTGACTTTACTTGGTTAACAAATATATTACTTTACAATAAGTCAGGTATTTTACTTTTCTACAATATATACAATTTTTATCTAGTTATAGCAACACCTATAGGGAACAAAAGCAGTTTGTTGTCTTTACATTGTGAAGCTGGTGGAGAGGTTGAACCTCCCCAAAATGTCATTGGTTCAAGTTGATTTTTAAAATTTTGTAAATAATTCAGATGCCTACTTCCAAAGAAAGATGACTCATTCAATTAATTGATTAATAGTATTTATTGTTACAAAGCCTGAACTAGTAATTGGAGCAGAAAGGCAAAGAACACAACCCCCTTCAAAGAGATGCTAATGTAATGAGGCACATTTCAGATGTGGTTCCTGATATTAAGAAAAGTTTAGGTATATATTAAGAAAAGTTTTGTGTCTACGGCATGTATTGTTGTAACTACTGTATTTGTTGATGTCTCTCTGAGATTCCTTCTTCTGAAAGCAGAAGGTACATTCTCACTATGATTTCTTTGAACAAAATTCCCTAGACCCTAGTACATTGGATGACTAGACATTCTGCAGACTTTAAATGATCGACTTTGCTACGCTGTGACCCAAATAGTGCTTGATCGAGAGCTGGCTTTTGTGAGCAATTAAATATGCATGTTGAAATTTGGGAGCATATATTCATTATGTAGAAAATATCCACTAGCTTTTATTTATTTTTAGCTGGGAGAATTATGATGATAACTTAATTTATAACCAAGGTGAAAAAAACAGGTGAGAAAAAGTATAAGCATGTTTTCTTCATTGTTTATATACGGCATTTAAACAAAATCTTGTTTTACTAAATACCCACTATTTCAACTCAGGTGCCTGCGTTTATTTATAACAGCCTATTTCAAAGTTTAATCACAAGTCTGTTATCCTTTAATATGTTCTTTTCTTAAAATATCAGAATTGTTAAATATAACCTCACATATTACAGCTTCCCCATGGAGTATCCAATACACATTATCAAATTAAAGTTTCTGAGAAGTCTTTCATAAAATCATTTTTTTATCCTTTCCTAAATTTTATTTGACCATCTAAGTCTATTTTCTTTCTACATAAATCCAACTAATGTATCCCTAGTGTTCTGTGGAATGCACTTTGGAAAATATAATTTTATATGAGAAATACATAATTTTTCAATAATACTGTAAATTGAAATATTTCCTTTTGGTGTATAAATGGCTATCTTCATAGGCTTGATATTCCTGTATAGAGGTACAGTCTTTCTCTAACTTGTTTGTCTATTAATCCAGTTTGTTGCTATGGAGTTCTTTTTAGATGTCTTGGTTAAAAATCTAACCAAGTTGTCCTCTCAATCTTTTTTTTCTGTCATAACTACATTATTATTTACTAAAGTCCAAACTCCTCTATTCAGATTTCCTTAGTTTTTTTTTGTGGGGGTCCGTTTTTTTTCTTTTTTTTGCAGTTTTATTTTTATTGAGGTATCATTAATATACACTCTTTTTTTCTTTTAATTTTTTTAAATTCATTTTGTTATCATTAATCTACAATTACATGAAGAACATTATGCTTACTAGACTCCCCCTTTCACCAAGTCCCCCCCACAAACCCCATTACAGTCACTGTCCATCAGCGTAGTAAGATTCTGTAGAATAACTACTTGTCTTCTCTGTGTTACACAGCCCTCCCCATGCCCCCCCGCCACACTATACATGTCTCGTCTCATTTTTTAATCTGGTTATTTGCTTTTTGGTTGTTGAGGGGCATGTGAGTTTTGCTTGTTAGATATGTTGTTTACAGATATATTCTCCCATACTGTAGGATACCTTTTTGTTCCACTGATGGTGTCCTTTACTGTACAAAAGCTTTTTAGCTTGATGTAGTCCCATGAGTTCATTTTTGCTTTTGTTTCCCTTGCTCAAGGAGATGCGTTCAGGAAGAAGTTGCTCGTGTTTATATTCAGGAGATTTTTGCCTATGTTGTCTTCTAAGACTTTTATGGTTTCATGGCTTACATTCAGGTCTTTGATCCATTTTGAGTTTACTTTTGTGTATGGGGTTAAACAATAATCCAGTTTCATTCTCTTGCATGTAGCTGTCCAGTTTTGCCAACACCAGCTGTTGAAAGTGCTGCAATTTCCCCATTGTATGTCCATGGCTCCTTTATTGTATGTTAATTGACCATATACGCTTGGGTTTCTATCTGGGCTCTCTAGTCTGTTCCATTGGTCTATGGGTCTGTTCTTGTGCCAGTACCAAATTGCCTTGATTACTGTGTCTTTGTAGTAGAGTTTGGAGTCAGGGAGCATAATCCCCCTAGCTTTATTCTTCTTTCTCTGGATTGCTTTGGCTATTCCGGGTCTTTTGTTCCATATGAATTTTAGACCTATTTGCTCTAGTTTATTGAAGAATGCTGTTGGTATTTTGATAGGGATTGCATTGAATCTGTAGATTGCTTTAGGCAGGATGGCCCTTTTGACAATATTAATTCTTCCTATCCATGAGCACAGGATGTGTTTCCATTTATTCGTATCTTCTTTAACTTGTCTCATGAGTGTCTTGTTTTTAGGGTGCAGGTCTTTCACTTCCTTGGTTAGGTTTATTCCTAGGTATTTTATTCTTTTTGATGTAATTGTGAATGGATTTGTTTTCCTAATTTCTCTTTCTGCTAGTTCCTCATTAGAGCATAGGAATGCAACAGATTTCTGGGTATGAATTTTGCTGAATTCAGGTATTAGATATAGTAGTTTTAGACTGGATTCTTTAGGGATTTTTATGTACAATATCATGTTATCTGCTGTGACAGTTTAACTTCTTCTTTAGCAGTCTGTATGCCTTTTATTTCTTTGTGTTGTCTGATTGCTGTGGCTAGGACCTCCAGTATTGTGTTGAATAAAAATCCTCCTCTCAATCTTAACTAATTTCACAGGAACCTTTATATCCACATGTGCTGCAACTCTGGAGATTTAAAACCTAAATCTGATGCACTCTTAGTAAAGAATTTCATTTGCTGATGACTTTACCTCAAAAGTAATCAGCATGGGCATGTTATGCCTCTAGACTGCCTTTAAGTCCTGTTTTTTTTTTTTACCTTATAACTGAGGTCTTGTCATTCCTCACTGCCAAGTTCATTTCAGTAATGGTGGTTCTTAGAAGACCTCAGGGAGAGATGTAGTTATTTGGGGGAGGCAAGAGAGTAATTTTTTGGTTTAGGACATATTTTTTCTGAGTTATTGTGTGTATCAAAGTGGGAAACTGCAGTATGAAGTCACATTTATGAGTCAGGAAAGAGCTTTGATGGATTTTGATTTAGGAAAGATAATCTAAATGACAGTTGGAGTTACAAGAGTGCATGGAGAGCCAGGGAGAGTGTGAAAGACAAAGATGTACTACAGAAAGTCACTAGCTTTCACAGTAATGAGGAACAAGAGAAGATGAAAGAGCTTTTGAACACCCTTCAAGATAAGTAGTGGAAAATCCACAAGATTTATTGCCATAAAAGAAAATGGAGATAATCTTTGAAGATGAAGGACAGACCATTTATTGAACAAAATATACAAGGAGCCATACTATGTGTTGGCACTATATTCGTATTGGACTACAAAGATAAATAAGAAGGGCATAATCCTGACATCAGAGAGCTTGAAATATATGATACCCAGTTATTTAGGGAAAGCCAAGGCAGATCAGAAAGTATTCACAGGTTTTCTGTAAATTTAACAATGAAGATGTAAAAGACTCAGTGAGATAACTGTCTGTGGAGATGTGAAGAAGAAGCTATATTGAAATCGTTTAACTTAAAGGAAATTTATATTAGATTATATGCATAAGGAAAAATACACCAAAATATTAAACATCATTGATTCTGGACTGTGAAAGTACTAGTAATTTTTAATATATTTTTTCTCATATGGGTTTTATAAATGCCATAATGAAGATGCATTTTCTATTGATGTATCACAGATAAGCAATCTTATATTGGTTTCAAATATATAACACAGTAGTTTAACAGTTACCCATATTATTAAATCCTCACCCCAAATAGTGTGGTTACTGTCAACATAGGAAGATGTTATAGAATGCATGACTATATTCTCCATGCTGTACTACCATCGCTGTGACCAATTTATGTTATGATTGAAAAATTTTCTGCCCCTTTATCCCTCTCACCCTCCCCACCCACTCACCCACTGCTGCCACTCCTTCATAGTAACCACTAGTTACTTCTCAGGGCATATGAGTCTACTGCTATTTTGTTCACTCTGATTTGCTTTATTTTTCTCTTCCACAAATAAGTGAAATCATATGGCATTTGTTTCAATCTGCCTGGCTTATTTCACTGAACGTAATACCCTCTTGATCCATCCATGTTGTTGCAACTGGCAGGATATCTTTTTATGGCTGAAATATTCCATTGTGTATATGTACCACAGCTTCTTTATTCGTTCACCTACTGATGGACACTTAGTGAGGATGTGGAGAAATGAGAAGTGTCCTACACTGTTGGTAGGAATTGGCAAAACTGCTGTGGAAAGTACTATGGAGGTTCCTCAAAAAACTGTAGTAGAAATACCACTCAACCCAATAATTCCACCTCTAGGAATTTACCCAAAGAAAACAAAATCCCTAATTCAAAAACATATATGCACCCCTATGTTTATCACTACATTATTTACAATAACCACCATGTGGATGTATCTTTTTTATAATAAAAAGTATTTAAGAAGAAAAAAATGAACTACTCTGTTCTAATGAATTACTAATTACACTCAAAATATAAATGAAGTGGAGGGATAACATTTATCTGAATAATAATATGCTGAACATAGGGAACTTAAAAAATGATTAAACAAATACTACCAGTAACAAAACCTGAGCAAACCCTTTTTGAGGACTTCATTATTCTGATTGGCTCCATAATGATCTAATTAAGAAGATAATTGCCAAAACTCAAGTTGTTCTATGCTGACAACACACATCCACCAAAAAAAGGAAATGTACTTGAACTGCCAGAAGATTTTAAAAAGTGTAAAGGAAAGCATTAATTTATGTAGCTACTAAGTTGGCACATGCTAATGCTTTCAAAATGTAGAATAGTTTCAATTCCCACCAGTTAAGCAGCTGACATGATTATGTACATGAATCCTCTAGGAAATTGAGGAAACAGTAATAACAAGCCCACTTAACAAGAGAAGAAAAGGACTGCCTGGCTGACTGTCTAAGTTTCCTATGTTAATACTGATTATAAGCATCGGTGGTGGTAAACACAGCCATTCTGAGAGATTGAGCTGTGAACATTTATGCGAAAATGATATAAGCAGCCATGATTCCATTCTATTGAAACAAGTCCTCTGAGGTCTCTGTAGAAGAATACCTTTGTTGTTCTCCCTTCCTTCCAGCATGTGAAAAGGACAATGGAATTACAGTCTCCAGGAGCTAAATGAGAAGGGGTTAAGTTGTTAATTTCTTCCAGTGTTATTGTATTGTTAAAAAATACACCTTGGAAACCAATAAGCTACTAAGTTGTTTTTTTTCTGATACCTTTCACAAACAAATTAAAACATTTAAAAAATATTCTCAGATGGTGTCCCATGTCATTTAACAGCAAAGTGTATGTAATTGCTAGCCTGAAGCCCATCCAGCAATTATGGATTAAAATACACCTGGCAAGAGGGGAAACTTCAGGGGCAGTGTAATCACATATTTTAAAATGTATTCATTTGTATTACTGAGTACACCTATAGGTCACTGGTTTAAAATTATTCTCCCCTAGCACACTTCCACCAAGCCTCCATGGCCTGAGATACCACCATACTTAAAATTCCCAGGATTATTTTTTATTTTTATTTCTCAACGTTTTGTGACATTGTGGCCCAGAGGTTGACATGAGAGAAATTAAACCATTTACAGAAACAGAGAGGACAATGAAAGCTACAGATAACAAGGAAGGATTCTGAGGTTTAAGAAACCATGAAGATCATTTATTCCTGGTCCCATGATTGACCAAAAATACCATCAAAATGATTTTAGTTACTTACCCAATGTTGACCCAGTTGAGGCTAGATCACAAATTCCCCAGTATTTAGGATTAGGTATGCTTCCCGTGTAAGCACAGTGAATCAATTTCTTTTAGAGCCAGCCAAAGAGATCAGAGGGCCTTGGAGAACTGCTGGTGGCCCTGGGCGTCTGGGAAGAGTTAAGTCCCGGGAGAGGAAGGGGGTAATTGTGCCTTCTGACCTCTGTCCACTCTGTTTTACAGCTGCTTACTTAATGTTCCTTAAAAGCAGAAACAGAAAAAATGAAGCATCTCTTTATGGCACCAATGATCACAAATTTAAGAAGGTTCATAATATCATGGGCACTACACCTGACAGAGTTTTTATTTCTTCAGTTTTCAAATATTTATCAAGTCTTCCATATGCCTGGCACCACCTGAAACAAGGACTTGGTCTGAGAGAAGGGATACAGTATTTATAGTAAAATAAGATGTTGCATCTTATATTAAATAGAATGCCTAAAGAAAGAAAAGATGAGGGTGAGAAGGAAGAAGGAGGAAAGGAATGTCAGGGTGTCCAAGGAACAGCCATCAGTGCACAATGGTGCATGCCTGCCCCCTCTGCGTCATGTGCTGTGGGAAGCATGGAAGGAGCCACAGAGCTGAGATTTAGGGTAAGCTTTTAGCTTACCTTCCGTGTGACCTTGGAGAAGGTACCGACTTGCTTTGCCTCAGTTGCTCATTTGCACAATGAAAATCAGACTTTCATTCCTCCCTTAACTGCAGTATTTTGAGAACCACAAATATTGTTAAAAGCTCAAGTCCATATGAAAATATTTGAAGTTCAACACTCTGAGCTTCTGAACAACTATTAGAATTATATTGCTGCCCCTCCTTTGCTACACATTGAAATTGTTTTGATCTATTTCTAATAATAAAGATTTAGAAAAAATTAGTAATGATCACTTAATAGCACTCAAGACTTCACAGGCTGATGACCTTTGGGGGCCAAACAACTTTCTTCTAAAGAAGATAGAATGGAATTAGCTCTTCCTGGAGGGCAGAAGGCAAAAATCTCAGAGAGAAAAATATAAGCACTTGCAGTCTTCTTGATCACACTACTCTTTCGTGCTTCTGAAAATGACTTCATTCCTCACCTATAGCAGAGACTCCCTATTGCCCAAATGATGAACAATCTTCAGGGCAGGTGTTTTAATGCCACTAACAACTTCTTCTCAGGCTGGAAGAATCAGGTGCTCACAGATCTAATGTATGCAGCACTTCGCTTCTGCTGGAGCACCATAGTCCCAGCATCTTTTTTCTTCTGGCCCTCTGCCCTGTAAACAAAGGTGCTTAGATACAGTTCTGTCTTCTCCTGCTTGAATCAAGAACAAAGCCAGTATCAGCGCTGGAGTCCCATGCTCCATTTCATCAAGGAAGAAAAAAAAAAATCACCTACAAATATTCTGCTAGACCTTGGTTAAGCAAGTTTAATTCCTGTGCTGTGAGGTTCATCTGTTTCTTACCCGAGTATAGCAGATGCTGTAGTGCAGTGTTTCACAAGTATGGGGCTTGATCTACCAGTTACTACGATCACCTGTGATGACTGTTTAAAATGCAGATTCTTGGACCTCATCAAAACTTCTGGAACCAGAATCTCTTTGGTGGCCTAGGAACTTTTAACAAGTACTTTCTACCCCAAATCCTCTTGCCCACCCAAATTTTATAACTGGGCATACTCTAAGGTCAGCTGGCCTCAGGAATGCAGACAAAGGGAAGGCAAAGCCTAGGGAAGTCAGGGAGGTGCAAGCTGGCAGAGTGAGCAGTGTCCCACGGGCATGCCTGGGCCCTCCGACTGTGCGACTTTCATTCTGATGCTGCTCATGTCCTTCCAACCCAGAGGATCTTCTCTCAGTGCGAAGCCCCTGCTGTAGTCGGTACTCTCCAGTCCCATGGAATAATTTATATCATTGTAGCATTTGATTACTATAATCTCTGTAAATAGAGTTGAATGGCTTAGCCACATCCTCTAGAGAACCAGAGTACATCTTTTGGAACGTGACTTCGACTTGAAATGATGCCACCAGATAGCCAGTTTTTAAAGGAAATGAACTTCTCCCTAAATGGTCAAAGGGACCCCAAATTCTAAAATTTAGTTGTTTTTGATTTTAAACAACCATGACCTTGTTATAACCACATTGTATCTCCACTGTGAGATGTACAGACAAATACTGTGGTGGGTTTATTCATTTAATACAAAAATATTCATAGAGCTCTATTAGCCCACAAATAACAGAACTTCATATTCTATTTCTCCAGTAACAAACCGTGTCCTCTGATCATTCAAATTACCCAGATGATATCTGATATTCTATTTATTAGGGGTGACTATGCAGTAATGCTTTCTTGCTTATGTGCATTTTTAATTTTTCTAACTGGGTTGTATTATGGTTAGACAGTAGCATATAAGCCCATTGTATCACCACATTTGCAATGAGCATAATGCAGGTTGTATTCTGATTAAGTGACATGTTTACATAGGCTAAAAGTGTTTGGGCTAGGAAACATAACTCTCTAAAATAATATATATTTCAAAGTAAAGTTCTTTTCCACTTAATATTATTCATTTTTGTAATGAGTAATGTGGCTTAAAAGTACCACCATTAGGATTGATATGCATATGTTAATATGTATGGCTAATAAATCATGTAAATAAGCATGTGAATATCTTCAATGCATAATCATTGACCATATTTAATATTTCACACATATTTAATATTCACACAATGGAAATGTTCATAAGGCAAACATCTGAAATGTGTATAACCAGTTATTGTTCCATAGTGAATTTATAACTTAAGTTTCTTGATTTTTGTTCATCATGACTGACAAGGATCCAAATATTTTACTGATGTGGTCAAGTTGGTCAAATGACTACACAAGAGCCTAATTTTTCTTCCCTCCCATAACATAAAATTGAATTGTTCATATGACCAACTTGACATAAACCTACAATAATATAAAAAGTCAGTGCATGCTTATTATTATTATTATTATTATTATTATTATTATTATATTGTTTTAACTCTGTAGGCTTTGAGTATCTTGAAGGGCTTTTTCTATAGTTCTCTTTTAAATTAATGCAGCTTATGTAAACAAAAAATTAGGAAGAAAAAATCATGTTCACTTAGAGCTTTTCTTTATTCAATGTACAATATCCGTCATTTGAAAAAAATGTAATTGTCAATATAATAAGCTTTTGTTTACATAGGTCATAGACCTTTAGTTCATGTTCTTTCCTAATCAGCTGCCTATAAAGTGCTTACAATGTTCAGACTTGATTGAGCTTGTTTTAAAAGACTATAATTTTCAAACCCATGAATTTATTTATTATGCTCTTGATGAGGGGTAAATTTATGGTTATGATGAAATGTTTTAAACAGGGATTACTAAACTTATGGATGTAAGTTTATATATATATCCTCTCCTTCCTAGGAATGAACTCATATAGACAGGGAAAACAACTGGAATTTTTCAAAGAGCAGATACATGATATTTCTCCTGAACTCTTTGTCGAGTGCTCAAGGAGAGCAGAATACAGTCATTTTATAAGACCTTTAGTTTGTTGCTTAAAATGGGAGCATGATTTCAGAAAATGAAAAATGTTCAGTACCTGTGTGGACTTCATCCCTCTAGGTTCTTAGAATTCTGTTGTTTCAAATTTGTAATCTCACAGTATTGTCTTTGTAAAAGATACAGTGCTAGCATGTTGCCTCTTAAAAAAGGATGTATTTTAAATCTCGTGTTGAGGACACCCAGAAGGAGTTGATGGTTGAATTCGGTTGGGCTCTTCCTCTCCTCCCTTCACAGCAGGCTTATTTCTGAGTACTGCCTCTGAGGCTGTAAATTTTGGAAAATTGTTATAGTATTTATTTAAATTTAGCACTCATAAGATATGCAAAAATGGATCATTTAATTTACATTAAATTATTATTTGATTCAAACATAACAGGTTGTTTTTCTTTTTGTTTTCATTTTCTTTTGTTTTCAACATGGAGCTGAGAGATGCTTTGTCATTAATACTGCCATGATACATTTTGGCAGCAATTTTGAAAGGATTGCACAGCATTGTTTTAAGACTGTTCTTTTGCGCATACTATCAATAATGTTCTCTTGATATTTTTGATTATTACATGTTTGTTGATTGCTGTTTTAAATAGGAATATGCAATGTAAAATCAAGTGTGTATCATAAACTTTTTTCCCATTTATTGTTTTTGTAAAGGATATGAAAACTTGCAGATATTTCTATGAAAATATGAAATTCCACCTGAATTCTCCGAGAGGTATTTTCTTCAAACTTAAACTGCCAATGACAATAAGTTACCACTACAAAATTCAAAGGATTGTACTTCATGTAAGATGTGGATTTAAACAAAACAAATGAGTTAAATGTAAAAATAGATAAAGCCTTGAACAATGAAGTATTAAGCCTAAATATAACTTGAATATAACATATTGCCAAAATGTGACCAATCTCTGGTATATAAAGTCATTTTCACAATGAGAAAAAGATGTAATTTACAAACACCATTATAAAAATGTGCATGCTACATCACCAAACACATTGATAGGTCAGGACAAAGAAAATACCAGTAGCACTAGTTTGTTTTCATTTTCAGATATCTTTCTTATAAATATTCTATAATATTAGGATAATAATATGGTGATATTAAATTAGAACCATCAGCAAAAACTTGAAAAGAGCTCTAGGTATTAGGAAATTTTATGTATAGACATAATCCTATATATATGGTAGAAATATTCTAGACATATTACTAGACATAATTAAGTACCATAAGAGTTCAGCTCCTCATACTGACCCTTGTTCCTCATCTGTCAGAAATGACTTTAGACCACATAATTCTAAGGTGTCTTTCAAATATAAAATTCTAGTTTTTCATGTTTTATGAGATTGGATTTATGTTGGCATCAAGTTAAGTTTAGCATGTTAATTACTTGCTCTGGTTTTTGAAAATGAGTACAGGTAGAGGGATGTTTTCAAAATAAATTTATTTTTAGAATCTCCTTACTGCATCATTCAAATTATTTCCAGGGTTATAGATCCAACAAATACATGATTTTCAAATGCTATCATCAACTTCCTCTCCCCAACTATTTCTGTTAGTCTATGAATTGAATAATAATACAACAATTCTTATTTAATATTTATAAAAGACCTCATTCATGTTGGTATTTTCTTCTTTTCTCTCTCAGATTTTCATAGTGAAAGCCCAGTTATAGCCTTACGGTTCTTACATATCAGCATTCTGATTCATGTTTGTATTTTTAAAAGTTTATGAATGCAAAAAAATTGTCCACCCAGATTTTATCATGAAAAATGTTAATGAGAATGCTATTAATTTATCTGACTAAATTAGAAAAACAAATGGTTACAAGATATACATACTCATTAAATGACTTACAAATTGTATTTCTATGAGATTGTTTTTTGACTTCTTGACAGCTCATTTATTTTTTCATTTATTCAAACAATAGTTATTATTTGACCCATCTTTGCAAGTCTGATAACATGGATTATCCTGTGAACATGTCTCAGGTACACTAAAAAAAATGTTTACCTGTTTATCCTTGGAGGCTGTTCCTAAGCATAAAACATGTATTAATAATAGATAAAACATAAAAGGGAAATTAAAGAGACATAACTGTAGGGAAGCAGAGGAATCAGTGGCGAAAGCCGAGGATGTGCCAGGAAGCAGGTAATGATGCCACATGGATAATTAGCTCTTTTGGGTTACTAGGAAAGAAAATTTTCAGTGCAAATTTTTGAAGGTGCCAGAATCAAACTGCATACAGGTACTGAGATAGCATTGATTTGATAATGGAGAAAAATGCTGGTTGGTGCTGCAATTTAAAGTTTTGTTTTAAGAAAGGTGGCTACTTAAACAGACAAACTAAAACGACCCCTTGTGATCAGAAAGCTTACTACAAGCTTATGACTACATCTGCTGGGCTCTCGGCGTATTCAGGTGGCAGAAATTCAGACCAGCCAGTGTAACACCAGGCCGATAGGGTGAGACATTCAAACACCCACCCCTTTCAGGCACACATGCACATACACATCCACTAATAGGACAAATGAGTATGTAAATACGTAATTGAAGATTATTATGTTCCATTAGAAATACAATTAGAAAGTCTGGAAAGGTTTTTAAAATTAACGTATTTATGATCACCAAAAAGGTAAAAGTAATAAGGCATTATGAAATGAAATTAGAATTAAGGAAATCAAAATAGTATTTTTAAAAGACAAAACAATGTGAAATCCTGACAAACATGCCTATACACATTTAAATAAAATTTAAATAGAGAGGTTGCATATTAGATTGATTATAAACAAAAAGAAAAAAAATGATGAATTGTAAACTACTCCTGAAAAATTCATCAAATACAGTCTCAGAAAAAAAAATTTAACAAGGCAGATTAAAAGGTACTAGTGAAAAAGAACTTACTGCCTGCAAAGGAAGGACAGAAGGCTTCTCATCAAATTAGTACAAACCACAAAACATTTGAAAGGCAGGAAAGTACTACCAACCTAGAATTAATTACGTATCTATAATAAGATTTCATATTAAGAGCAAGACAACAATATTTTAAGGCACAGAGAACAAGAGAATTTTCCCCTTATTGACTCACACTGAAAAATTATAGAAAGGTTTACTTGCGGCATAAAAGTAAACCATTAGAAATTTATGGTGTGCAAGAAAAAAAATGGCAAATGCAGAAGTTAAGTAACTATCATCATTAAGTATAACAGTTGTTTGTTTTACAGGCAAAAGTATTCACATTAATATTATGTAAGATCTTACACTTCTAAAATGTGCTTAAAACTTAAGATTTTTGTTCAGAGGAAAGAAAGATGTATTAAATGTTTTAGGAACCCATGTTCAGCTTCTAAATAAAGTGAGAAAAAACAGAATGCATTGGAAGTGTGTAAGTCCAACAGAAAGTATCAAGGAATTATATATGTCAAAAACCCTAATTATAGAAACATTAAAATATATCAGCAGTCTTAATAAATGTAGAAGTTCTATTCACCTAATAAAGACAGATTTTCATAATGGTAAAAAAACATCTTCATATGCTGCTTAGATAGTAAATACATAAAATAAATTACAGTGAAGGATTAAAAATAAATGTGAATCAAATATGAGTCCCAGCAAGCTCTGATAAATGACTTGATGTGCTCATTCTAAAATGATATGATATGGAAGAGAAAAGAAGCAAGGATTTTCCTTTCCAAATACTATGAATTTTTATCAAACTCTAGCAATTAAAATCGGTGGTGTTTGCTTAGGGACAGATAGGTTAGTGAAATAAGATAGAGAATATTAAAACATAACCACAGACACAGGAACACCCAAGACTTAACCAAAATAAAATTATTAATATGATAAACTTTGTCAAAACCTGTAGCTAAACAGAATACAAGTAAAGTTTCAATAACAGTACAAGTAAAATAAAATGCAATCATATCACCATGCATGCCCCCCAATTCCAATCAATTAAAAAGTTGAAGTGAAAAGCTAGATGAAAACATATGACAATATTTTTTTGAAAGATAGGTGATTTTTCTTAAACATTACAGCTTTATCACAACCATTAAACAATCAATGAATTGTATACATTTTAGTTAAAAATGATATACATAATAATAAAAATAAAAGTAAAAATAGAAAATGCAATTAAAATTTTATTAAAAAAAGAAAAGTAGTTGAGAAGCCAAGGCTGAGGGGAGGGAGGCTGTCTTCCGAGTTCGTTCCCCACCATGCTTCACAGAAAATTCTGCCCCCTAGGGGTTGGCCTCAGCTATTTTTGTGTTTATTGTAGGACAGTCGGGGCTGAGTGAAGATTGTAGCTTGCTTTTTCAAGAAAAGTAATGAAATAAAAGAAGCATTTAAGTGTGCTTGAGGGAAGTTCTGATAGATTGTCCAGCTGGTGCTCAGTAGTTTCTTGGTCACTGTCTCAGTGTTCAAGGACCCGTTTTACAGTAGATTCCCTTATTAAAGAAATTTGAGAAGCATTTCTCTGAGCCTCCAGCTGCAGGAATCATTATGATCATTTCTGGCTCTAATTCCATGAGAAGAAAGGAAGGGAGATGAATTTCACTAGCATCCCTAAACCCAACCAGTTCTGTGGGGAGTTTTATATTCACTGCTGAGAGAAGAAGAGGGATTGGAAAACGAAAATTGCTTTAAAAAAAAGTTTGGTTGTCAGAGTTACTGTGGGTTTTGTAGAATTACAAGGGTCCTGTAGCAGGCCATCTGTGTTACTAAATATTTGTTACCTGCCTTCAGACTATAGGCCACATCTTGGAGTTGCCAGTTAGCTCCAGTTATACATAATTAAATATCATATAGTTTTTCCACTAAGTTTAATCATAAAGAGTCATTCCCAGAGGGCTTGCATGTGAGATTCTCAAATAAAGCCAGTACCTGTGCCTTGTCTTTATTTTCCTCTCAACACATTTGTTTCAAAAGATATGTGATCTAGAAGCTGTCATGAATGTAGTGCCTGGATTCACAAGTATGTCTGGTCTACCTAAGTGAGAGGACTTTGTGTTGACGGATTGCTACCAAGAATGTGAAAGCACAGGGTATACTTGTGCCCAGATCTCAGTAAATATCCAGTAAGTTGTTTTATTGCTATAAACATTACATTCCTGCTTTTTTCATCTTTCTTCAGTTTTCTTTCTTTCTAAGTCTGATAAAATTTGTTTTCAAAATAGTAGTTTAGTTTTCATATTTGAAAAACGCTGGTATGACATAAAATGTAAATTAATAATTATCTCACTTGCTGAAAATTAACTCCGCTTTCGCTCTGTTTTTACTCATGACTGGTATTTTGTTAATCATTGGCCACCATTGACCACATAACCAGATGGAAGAGTTCATGTTAATTCCTGTTAGAAATTTCTTGGGAAGTTTCTACTCTTGTCTACTTTAGTTCAAATCACTAGGAATGTGCTCACCGTCAGTGGACTTACCTGAAGCTTATCTCTATCCCTGGCTTACTCTCCACTTTCCATAGCTCATGAAAACATGGAGGTTTTGATTCTGAGAAACTGTGGCAGTCCGCAAGGTGGAGCTAGGTATCATTAGCCTATATTCCTTTCTTCTTCTACATACCAGGGTGGCCCAGATCTCTCTTTTCAGGGAGGCATGAGGTCATTCTGTAAAATATCCTCGGTGCCAAAGATTTATGCTACCGACTGTGGACTCCATGCTTGGCCTTTCCCACACTTTTCTAAACATGAACTAGAATACCTCTGAGACTCAGCTGACCTGAATGAATGGGCAAGTTTTCCCCATGGCATTTCAGTTTTAAATACGGAGGAAATTAAGTTATTCCCTATGCAGCACTTCATTGTTAAACTGACAGATTTTTTTTTTCCTATACAATAAACAGTCCCAGATTTAAAGAACAGAGGCTGCTGGAAAACTTGGTATGAAATCGGTTGAATTTAAAATCTGTCTGACATTGACAAAATCGCAATGATTTTTTTTTAATAGCAAATAAAATCTGTAACATAGTACCTTTGGGATTTTGGGCAGAGTTGAACCTTAAGAGCGGCATTCTTCCTTAATTTACATTTTAAGTGCTCATCAAGGTAGAAGGCAATGAATTCAGAAGACAGAGCCTATAATGAATTTCTCTTCTTGTGAACCGGGGCAATATCTTCAAGGTCATATAATATATTATTAATTTTAAACTTTTAAAACATAATTTTCATATTATATCAGGCAAACTCATTAGAAGAAAAGCAGGGTAATAGATCTCCCACACCAAACACGAAATTGCTAAGCTTTGGCTAAAATTTTGCACTGTATAATAGTTGTATCCACAGTGTTCAGGGAGAAATAAAAAACAACTAAGATCAACATGATAGGCTAGTTTTAGTTTGCATAATTATTTGTAATAGTACTTCTTTGAAAATAATTAAGGTATCTCTATAACTTTCAAGTTTATATTATTACCATGGCACACAGATGTTGTTCCTTACATTTTTCTCAAATACATTATTAAAAATAAAAATAGAAAGACAGAAGTGGACTTTATCATTTTATTAAATTCTTCTCTTCTGAAATTTAACCTACTAAACCTGTAGTAAATCACCTTTTAGAGATGAAGTGAGTGAAGTGGAAACGGAGTCTGCAGAGGGCAGCTAGAAGGTGAGATGAAGCTGTGAGAATCTTGTGTGGCTGAGGCGACAGAGAGGAACGGTCAGCCAGAGAGGTCACTTGTGTAAGAGCAGTTTCAGTGGGTTTGTTGGTAGAAGCTGCAGTACAGGGGGTTGAGGACTGTGATGCAAGTATTAAGAAAATCAGTTTATTCACACAGCTGCAAGTAGGATCCATATCTTTTGACTTTTAACCTATTGTTCTTTCTACTGTATCATGTTGCTGCTCAGCATTTTGGTATAGCTTTTAGAAATAAATATTTTCAGTTTGTCAACCGCAAGAGGAAAAAAGTGCCTTTTTGACATTGGATTTCTGTGAAAATAAGCTAAAGCTCAGAAATTGAACATGTGAAAAAATATATATACAAAAAGATAAGAACTATAGTGAATTTTGTTCTTTGTTGACCACTTCACATATAAGTCAGGGGGACATATGGCAGAGAAGCCTTTTTTTAAGAGCAGCATATTGAGCTGCTTTGGTCATATGAGAATATGGTTTTAATCAGTAATTTACACCATATTACAGAGTGCAGCTTCCAGCAATGTGGGAGATGGACGGTCCATTATGCATATTTACCAATGTGTATACTCCAGATTATATATTCTTAAGATCGAATTTATTTAAAAATAACCCAGTTTATTCATTGTTAGAAAGAAATGCGCAGCAGATGATTTGATATACTATACACAAAGATTTGAATAAAGTTTATATTATAATATTGTCTATTGAAAGTCATCATAAAAATGGTTATATGGAATTAATTTAAGTTCAGCCTACACAATAATACACTGCTATTGAATCAGCAATGTATTATAAAGTCCAGGGACCTTTATTGGGAAATTAAATGTGAATCACTGTATGGTGATTCACCATACAGTGGTGGTGTTTTTTCTGCCTAAGTTTGAGGCACCAGTGTATACAATATGAAGTCCAGTTTATTGTAAGTTTATGTAATTTACCAAATTTGTTAAGTCAGATAGACCTTGGTTAGGTCAGCTAGACCCAATACCTTTAACTATAAACATCTGTATGCTTGTGTAACTGTATGTATCTCTCATCAGTTACATACACATATATTTATATATATATAAGTAGATATTTATATGTATACTGTAACCACAGTTATATAGTCACAACTGCAAACATCTATATATAATTTTAACCATAACTATAAATAACCATCTTCCTAGTGAAGGTCATTGTGATGGAATAAATGTACAAAAAAGAAATTTTCCAATAATTCTACATAATATGATTCTGTATAGATGGTGACACTAATGCCCTTTCTGTTGGCTTTTGCAAACTAGTGAGACGCAAGTACAAAGTCGCTGATCTTACAGAGATGTAGCCTCTAAACAATGCCTTAGATGCTTAAGCATTTGTGCATGTGTGTCCTTTATTTCCATGCTGAATGGATTCTAGTCAGATGTGTTGTAAAATTTTTTTAAAAGCACAGTATTATACTCAGAATCAGAACGGCTCTATCTCCCATTTGCTTCTATCATAGGCACACCTGTCATCTTCACTGCTTCTCCTTTGCCTTACATATAAAAAGAGACCTTACACTAAGTCTCTACTATGTGTTTCAGTTCTGTTATCTTGTGTTCTATGTTTTGCTTAAATACTTTATTTTAAAAATGTTTTTAGTGGATGAGAGGAGTTAACATAGCTGCAGCATAGTTTTGTAAAGCAAAGATGGTGGTGGAAAACAAATATTTATCACCTGACATACTTCCCATAATGTGGAAATTTCAATTGTTTCATCTGCAAATTTTCATTTGCAGATTATATATACTTTAAAAAAATAAATGGAATTCAGTGTGGATACTCTCTTCTAGTGCAAGCTTAAGTTATTATGCACCTTACACTGCAGTCCCCCCAAAATGCCAATAAATGCATTTCTGGTTTAGACTAAGCTGGCTATTGAAAGGTATAATTGATTAGAATTTGGACAATTTTGTTTATCCTAATTAATGACTCAAATGCCATTGAAATAAAAGTTCCTCCTTCTTTGAAAGTGAAATTAATTCAATGGTCATAATTCTCATTATTTAACACTTATAATTCTATCCTTATCCCAGATGCTAAGAAAAAAAATGTGCTGCACATTTTATAATCTTTCAACTTTTAAAATTTTGGTCATTTTCACAAAATGTACAAATAAAACCATGGATAGAGAACAGCAGAAACCTCCCTGATTGCTAGTGTTTACATATGGAATTGAGGGACACTTACCTATGCAGTTTGGACACAGAAGTCACACAGCTGTTGCTGTCTTGTTATTGCTGCATTTATTTATACTATGTCCTCGTTTACATTGATCCAAAGGGAATGTAAGTGAAATATTCTTTCTGTAATATTCAGTTTGAATAATTGGTTGTTTTTCCCATGGCTACTTCTTAAACCCACTGTCTCTTTATATCTGCATCATTATTTGTGTCTTTAAAAGTTGAATTATATAACAGAACAGTGGGTCAAATTTGATCTGAGTCAGGGTTCAGTTCATGTATGTTTTAACTGTAACCAGCTTTCTAAACTGGGACTCTCTTTGTCTGGGTAAGTTTCTTTTTCTTTACTTATTAGTTCAATGTAAAGAATAATACCTATTAAAAATTTTTTAGACAATTAGATACTAAAGGTACCATCCTATTATGCCTAGTAGGATATATATGAGCTGTTTTTCCTTTGCTGCTCTCCTTTATGGCTCTACAGCATGAAGGCAGTTACTCTTAGTTGCTTTCTTGTTTTGTTTTATCTTTAAATCATGCTTATTAGGATAAGTATCTGAGAGAGTCCAAGGATGGAAGAATCCAGTATTGTGATGAGGAGAATCCATTGCTGGATGGAAAGAATATGCTTTCATGATGAGGAGAGTCTCTGATGGGGAGAATAAACCACCCATAGTACAACTGAATTCTTTGGAATTGTTTTTCCTAAGAGAAATATCAAATTAGAACTCAAACTTGGAGTTCAAAGTAGTGCGTGTGAAGTTAGAGTGGGTCAGCAGATGAGAACAGCTGCTGCTGTAGACTTGCCTGGTGGTGTAAGAGAAGTATCCCTTGTCCGTCCAATTCCAGTTGAGCTAAGTAATCAATGAAAGTGTCTGTCCTTGACAAGGGAGGCTTTTCCAAGAGACTTCCCATCAAAACCTTGGTTTTGATCCAGGCTCGTGTAATAACTGAAACTTGATTTCTAGATTGCTTTTATACTCAGTGTGAATGAATTTCAATTACATGAAAAATATTAAGAATCACTCAGTGTATAATACCATTTCAAATAAACTACTTATCACCATTAATTTGTTAATTCATTTATCCATCCCAACCAGTGAGTCACATTGCATAGCAGGTACTGCTCTAACTCGCACAAGTGATTAATAAAGTCCTGCCTTTTGAAGCTATCATTCTGGTTGGATGGAGAGGGTAAACAAATGAGTAAAATCATAGCATGTCAGATAAGAAATGCTGTAGCTTCCCATCACTCCATTCCAACAGAAATTTCCATGCAGCACTTTTCCAAAATTGCTGTGTCACTATTTTCATTTTCTTTGCCTCCTAGCATCATCTAACCTCCATTTCAACTACGCTTGTCTGAGGGATTAGTCTCTGGACCTCTTCTTTCTGACTTCTTCGCATCTCAGACCTACATTAGATGATGTATAAAGGGTAAGAATCCCAAGTAGGTACTTGGGATACTCACCCAAAGAGGTGTATCAGCATTTTGCTGAGCTACAGGTTTCTGAATCTCACTGGCTATTCAATATCATCAGTAAGACCACCAAAAGGCTCAAAAAAAGAAATCATTTTCTCTCTCAAATCTGTTCATCCCATATCTTCTCTAGGCAATGAATCTACTCAGAAGGAATAAGCTAGTACTGGTGCTAACTCTGTGGGGTCCTAAATCCCTTCTTGCAGATGGAGCCCAAGTAAGGCAGTGGGCTTTGCTTAGGTTATACGGTGTACAGGTTGACACAAGGTAGGTTAGGAGTCAGTTTTTGTTCCATAGAATTAAAGGATAACAAAACAGAAAAAAAACACTCGTGATCATTAGGCCACCTTCCTGTTATACAACAGAGCAAAGAGACCTGTGGAAGTTAAGAAACCTGTGAGATTGTGACAGAACCTGCTTGATGTCCTGCCTTCTGTATCTATATAAGGATGTTAGCCTTCTTAAATCAATAACCACAGTTCGAGGTGAAAGGAAACACAAGGGAGACACTAAACAAACGGCAGCACGGAGCAGCAGGGCCCAGGTGAGATGGACGGGAAGAGCTGCAGAGGAAGTAGCTGTGCCTTTCTTGGAAGATCTAGAGCAGTTTTCTGGGAGGGAGGGAGAGGCAGTGAGGGTGCTCGGTGGATCCTCCAGGACACTTACCTTCTCTGCAGCACGTGGTGATGAGGGGAATCTGCCTCACCTTGCATTCTTTTCGTTCCTGGGTATGATACCGCGGTCCCCTTCCCCTTCTCGAATGCCCCCTTTCGTTTCTAAGGCAGCACTTTAATACTTCGCTTTGTCTTCCCGATGGTTAGAAGTGAGATTCTAGAGAATGTGTAAACAAGTCAAAATCCTGTGAATTTGAATCCACTAAATAATGTAGCTATTCTAAATCCTCCCACCATAAGCAGCATGGTATGTTACACCATATAATGAAAAAAAAGTTTTGATCCAGAGAAAGATACTATATTTTTGAAGGGAAGAAATTTGTGTCCACCCCCATTTTCAAGTCTAATTTTATTAAACCTAGTGTTATGCAGAAACTTTTTAGATACATATGCATTGAGCGTTTTCTCTAATAAATAAGGTTGTTTTCTGATGCTTCCATATAAATGTTGAGGTTACGAGGAAAAGTCACAGGGTCGTGACTGCACCATCTGTTCAAGCTGGTTTGTTTTAGTCACATGCTTTTCAGTGTTCTTACTGAGCTTTCAACAAACTGTCAATTAATTAG